>NW_025214051.1:37250-38625 GCF_004010195.1 Chiloscyllium plagiosum | reverse complement strand
CGTATTTTCCAAAACTTGATCTGAGATTGTAACATGTTGGGCCCATACGCTCATGAATTCCATTTTTGGTATTAGCACCACTCCCCCCACCACACTGTTCTCCTACAACTTTACCAAGAAGTAAACGTATCAACTTGATGGAGTTCTTAGAGGAAGTGAGCAAGTTGTTAGATGAAGGAAGGGCTGTTGATGTCATATATATGGACTTTAGTAAGGCGTTTGATAATGTTCACCATGGTAGACTAATGGACAAATTAATGTCACATGGTGTGCAGGGTTTTCTAGTTAGGTGGATAAAAAAAATAGTTGAGCAACAGGAGTCAGAAAGTAGTAGTTGAAGGGAGGTTCTCAAAATGCAGAAGGTTGACCAGTGATGTTTCACAGAGGTCAGTATTGGGGCCACTGATGTTTGTAATATACATCACTGATCTAGAAGAGGGCACAGTTGGTATAATTAGCAAGTTTGCAGATGACACATGGATTGGCGAATTAGCAGAAAGCATAAGGATTGTCAGAGAATACAGGAGGATATAGATAGACTGGACAGTTGGCGAAAAAGTGACAGATGGATTTCAATCCAAACAAATATGAGGTGATGAATTTAGGCAAGTCTTGTTCTAGAGCGAATTATACAATGAATGGAAAAGACTTGGGAAAGGTGGCTGTGCAGGGAGATCTGGGAGTGCAGGTCCTTTTTACCCTGAAGGTTGCTGCACAAGCGGATAGAGTGGTCAAGAAGTCATATAGTAGGCTTGCTTTCATTGGACGGGGTATTGAGTATGAGAGCTGGCAATTCATGTTAACATTGTACAAGACATTGGGTTCGGCCGCATTTAGGATACTGTGTACAGTTCTGGTTGCCACATTACCAAAAACGATGTGGACACTTTGGAGAGGGTGCAGAGAAGATTTACGAAGATGTTGCCTGGTATGGAAGGTGCTAGCTATGAAGCAAGGATGAATAGGTTAGGTTTATTTTCACTAGAAAAAATGAGATTGAGGGGTGACCTGATTGAGATTTACAAAATCATGAAAAGTACAGACAGGGTGGACAGAGACAAGCTTTTTACAAGTGTGAAGGATTCAATAATGAGAGTTCATGCTTTCAAGATGAGTAGTGGAAAGGTGGAAGGTACTTCACACAGAGGGTGGTGGACGTTTGGAACGCGTTGCCAGCAGAGGTGGTCGAGGCAGGCACGGTAGATTCATTTAAGATGCGTTTGGACAGATGCATGTGGAGGTGGCGAGCAAAGGGATACAAATGCTTAGGAGTTGACTGACAGGTTTAGACAGTACATTTGGATCGGGTCAGGCTTTGAGGGCCGAAGAGCCTGTTCCTGGGCTGTAAATTTTCCATATTCTTTGTTCTTTGTTC
>NW_025214051.1:33329-34597 GCF_004010195.1 Chiloscyllium plagiosum | reverse complement strand
CAGTGGAGGTTTACCAGGATGTTGCCTGGTATGGAAGGAAGATCGTATGAGGAAAGACTGAGACACTTGGGGCTGTTTTCATTAGAGAAAAGAAGGTTTAGGGGTGACTTGATTGAGGTGTACAAGATGATTAGGGGGTTAGATAGGGTTGACAGTGTGAACCTTTTCCCGCGTATGGAGTCGGGTATTACAAGGGGGCATAGCTTTAAATTAAGTGGGGGGTAGATATAGGACTGAAGTTGGGGTAGGTTCTTCACTCAGCGAGTCGTTAGTTCATGGAATGCCCTGCCAGTAGCAGTGGTGTACTCTCCCTCTTTATGGGCATTTAAGCGGGCATTGGATAGGTATATGGAGGATAGTGGGTTAGTATAGGTTAGGTGGGCTTGGATCGGCGCAACATCGAGGGCCAAAGGGCCTGTACTGCGCTGTATTCTTCTATGTTCTATGTTCATGTTAAAATTGTACAAGACGTTGGTTCGGCTGCATTTAGAATACTGTGAGGCCCAGCACTGCACCGTCCCTCGTTGTATCTTCTACATGTTGACATAAAAAGCCCTCAGCAATTCTATGCAACATATTTGACCCCTCTTAAAAACACATGACTGCCCCAATAATTGTTCGGCATTTAAAACAATTGCCAAGACTGTTGTTATATTTGTGGAAAAAAGTATAAACTCAGGACGGCTCTCTATGATATAAAAATAAGGCATATACATGTTATCTTATACCGAACAGGGAATATGTTGTCTCATTGTCGTGGTGGTCACAATTACATATCCAATGTCAGTATTCAAGTGAATACATTGACATTCTAACAAATCAAAAGTTGTTACTCTCTAAACCATCACATATTCACAGTTAACAAACGATTGAACAATAAAATAGTTAGCATTCTTTCGAATTTATGTTTAATTAACCAACTTAATTTCTCACGGAAATGTACAAATTTTAGCTATTTCCAAATAATTTAGATATAACAATAATTCGATATACACTTTGAGTATTAACCTTAATAAATGATTTGTTCTATTAAATTGTCTGTTACAAAGCAAAATCATGGTAGCTCAATCGTACTTTTGCCAATAAAGATGCCCCAAACGAATCTACTCATTTTACTCCCTTTGGGTTAATATTTAGACAGATAGTAACAGGGTCGTTGAAACTAATTCATGAAAAACTGATAGGACCGAAATCAGAAATATTGCATTTGGAATATATATATCAGAGGTGAGGAACGAATAAATCAGCTGGATGAATTAGCTAAACAG
>NW_025214051.1:13193-22439 GCF_004010195.1 Chiloscyllium plagiosum | reverse complement strand
GGCGCTCCGAAAGCTAGTGTGCTTCCAATTAAACCTGTTGGGCAACAACATGGTGTTGTGTGATTTTTAACTGAATAAATTCAAGATAGAGATTGCCCACGTGTCGGCGGGCAAATGGCCTAGTGGGATCATCACGAGATTGTTAATCCAGAGAGCCAAGTAATGTTCTGGGGGACCTGCATTCAAATCCTGGCAAGGCATTTAAACTAAAAAAAACTCTGAAATTATGAGTCTAATGATGACCATTGTTGGGGGCAAACTTCATTGGTCCCACCAATGTCCTTTAGATTGCTCTCCTTGCCCATACCGACTGACACATGACTCAGCAATGTAGGATCATAGAATTCCTACTGTGTGGAAGAAGGCCATCAAGTCCAAGCAGCATTCCACCCAGAACCACACCCCTCTCCTATTGCTGTAACCCTACACTTCCCATGGCCAGTTCACCTAACCTGCACATCCTTGGACTGAGAATGGAGACTAGCGCACCTGGAGGAAACCCACTCAGACATGGGGAGAACATGCAAACTCCACAAAGAAAATCACCTCAGGGTGGAATGGAAGCCAGCTCCCTGGTGCTGTAAGACAGTGGTGCTCGTCACTGTGCCACCTATTCCTCATCTTTGATCTAAATGCCTAATCCCTTATTCCCAGACTGCGACTCTGCTTTAGAATCCCCAGGTAGGGGGGACAAAGTTAAAAATCACACGATTTGTAAATTTGTACACCCCAGTCCAACCCCGGCATCTCCAAACCCAGGCAGGGGCACATCCTTCCAAAATCTACCCTGTCAGGGCCCTGGAGAACTTAAAATGTTTCAGTGAAATCTCCTCCCAACCTTCTAAATCCTGACCCAGTCCCCTCCCTCGATCATTAGACAATCCCCTCAACCCATCACATGAACTGTTGCTTGGTTTGATCATCTCAGTAAACGTTTCAAGGAGGGCAGGAGAGAGAAAGACTCTTTCTGCTTTGAATTGATACCAAACATTGAAAAAGCAGGAAAGTATTCTCACCAAATATTTTTCACATACTCGGAGGTCACTGGTGTGGTGTCCTTATATTCTTTATTCTTGCCTTTTCTCTTGTTCATGTCATTTAGGAGAACAGAGTCAACCGAGAAGGAAATGAACTGCAGAATTTGTTTTCTCTGTCAATTAAATTCACCTTGTTTGCTCCTCTGAGCACCTGAAAGAAGGGGCAAGGCTCCGAAAGATTGTATTTTCTAATAAACCTGTTGGACTATAACCTGGTGTGGTATGATTTTTGACCTTGTCCTCTGATCACATTCAGGTTATTCCCACGGGCACTGCATGTTCTTGCTTCTCCAGATCAGCAGGTGGCGATGTTGACTATGGCTTTCACAATGGTCTCCATCAGAGCGGACCCACAAATCAGGGACAAAGACCAGAGATTGCAGGCCCCGCTGTTGCTCCTCAGTCCCAGACCCGAGCACAATCCCGAGCCCTGTGCAGAATGCAAATGGTGTGACTGATCCTTCTGATTGTTCCCAACCTCACCAGGTCCCCACAGTCACTGAGATTATTTAAATACAGCCTTTGCATATTAGGGACCCTGATTGATGGGATACAGACTGAAATGGGTTAATAATACAGTATTGGGAGTTTACAAATGCAGATTGTCAAGTGAAAATCTGATCTTGTGGCTCTAACAGAGATCCGGGATTGGGGATTCCTGGATACAAGGTGTCCAGTAAAGATAGGAACGAGGGAAAACTGTGGGAAGTGGTTTGATTGATCTGGTGCCAGACAGTACTGACCAACCTTAGGCCCTGAGATATGATGGAGATGAAGGGTGAACTGTGCCGGCGTTTAACTCACTTTTACCAGAGTAAAACAGGGATTACCCATTTCACAAGAGAGTAAATGGAACTGACAAACCAGGTGGATGTGAAACACCCACCCAGTCCCTGAGAGAGGGAGGGACAAGAACAATGACATTCTCAGACAGAAAGGATGCTAAAAATGGTATCACCCCGAGAGTGAAGGATGGGGTGAGGATAGTGGCAGCGACATCCCCCAGAGAGTGGGGAAAGTAACACTGACACATTTAAAACAAGCGAGAATTCAACCAGACACCCACTCCGTCACATGGTGTTGAAGATGCACTGTCCTCATCAAAACACATTTGCAAACCTCTTCATACCACGTCAGGGGAGAGAAACATTGAAAACTGTATTATCACGAGTGAGAGATGGTGCATTTAAATCTTGGATCATGATGGTAAATGTTCCGAGCCGTAAACAACACTGGTGTATTGACGTCATTATCTTATTAAATAACATTAAAACCTCAGCCAAACATTTTCCTGCAGACAGTGTATTTAAAATATCAAGAGGCTTTCCACATTGTTGGTTTGATCAGTGACGTAGCAAGGAAGCAGCAGCTGCCCCATGGACTCCAACAAAAGAATGAGAACAGGCTCTTCATACGGAGCTGGCTCCCGAGAATCCAATTCAACAGCAGGGACCAAAGAACAAGGAACAATACAGCACAGGAACAGGCCCTTCGGCCCTCCAAGCCTGTGCTGACACATTTTTGCCCTTCCATACTGAAACTGTCTTCACCTACAGGATTCGTATCCCTCTATTCCCTTCCGATTCATACATTAGTGCAAGTATTTCTTGAATACTTCTATTCTGTCTGCTTCCACCCCCTCCTCTGGCAGTGTGCTCCAGGTACTCAACTCCCTTTGTGTGAAATGCTTACCTCACACATTTCTTTTAAATTCCCCCGCCCCTTGAACCTCTGTCCCTGAGTAAGTGACGCATACACCCTGAAAAAATCCTCATATTTTCCACGCTACCAATGCCCTTCACAACTCTGTAATCTTCTATCAGGACACACCTCATTTTCCCGTATTCCAATGAAAAAAAAACCAGTCTATCCAACTTTTCTTCAGCACTACAATCCCCCATACCAAACAATACCCTGGTAAACATTTTCTGCACCATCTTCAAAATACCTACATCCTTCTGGTAGTGTGCTGACCGGAACTGCATGCAATATTCCAAGTGTGGCCTAACTAATGTTCGATAAAACTACAGAATAACTTGTCAATCCTTATACTCAGTGTCCCTTCCAATGAAGGCAAGCAGGCCATCAGCCTTTTTTACTGCCTTACCTCCCTGTGCTGCCACCTTCAGTGATCTGTGAACATGCACACCCAGATTTCCCTGCATATCAATACTCCAGAGGATTCTGCCATTCACGGTATAATTCCCACCTGTATATCACCTTTCAAAATGCATCACCTCACATTTGTCTGGATTAAGCTACATCTGCCATTTTTCTGTCCAAGCAGCCAACTGATCGATATACTGCAGTATCCTCTGACAAACCTTCTCATTCTCCACAACTCTACCAATCTTTGTATTAACTGTAAACTTACTCATTAGACTAGCTATGCCCTCCTCCAATTCATCTATGTAGACCACCATTGAACCCTGTGGAACATCATGAGTCTCCACCCTCTATTCTGAAAACTGTCCTTCCATTACTGCCCTCTGTTTCCTGTGACTAAGCCAGTTCTGTATCCAGTGCTGGGAACATTTTAGACAAGACACCTTGTTTCCAGCTCGTTACTGCAACTTGATCCAGTTCATTCCGAAAGAGAAAAAGGACAATGTGCAGATTGTTCAACAGGCCCCTACACCTGGGCCTGAGGCAGGGGCCCAAGCTCCAACACACTGGCCTCACTTCACACCAACCTTCACATAGTGCGGGGTCATGAACTCAGGCCATCAATTCCTCTGGGACCGGGACGGAGTGAGAGTGTAGGGGGAATGTCCAAGAATCAAAACGGCTCAAAGCAAGATGGAGAGAGTGTGTTGGAAAGTGTTCAATGGAGGAAACATGCTTTGTGATACCAAACATGCTTTGTGATACCAAACATGCTTTGTGATACCCAATACTGACATAGCTGAAAATGTGTTGCTGGAAAAGCGCAGCAGGTCAGGCAGCATCCAGGGAACAGGAGAATCGACGTTTCGGGCATAAGCCCTTCTTCAGGAATCTCTTGACATAGTCCACGTATATCATAGAATGAAAAAAAGCACAATCTGGAGACAATCAAAAATCACACCAAAGTTTGGATACATCATAGCATGCAGGGCATTTTCATTGCGATGCGGTAACTATCCTGGTCCGAAAGGTGTGACTTCTGACTTTGTATTTTTCAGGCAGAGAGATACAAATGCCTTCTAGTAACTATAGAGTACTTGCACAGCAGCTGAGGATTATGGGTAATGACTCTTGCCATTAGCCATGAATAAACCCACATTCATCCCAGTCGAATCCAGTGGGAATGACCTGACAGTTGCTTCCCAGATATTACATAGCTCACCACCGCTATCTGCAGGACAATTCAGGAAGGGCAACAAATAACCGACACGTCAACGCCCGACCCATCCCAGGAGAAATCAAAATAAAAAGCATACAATTCAAATGATCAAACTGGTGAGGCGTGAATTCATCTCTTTGAAAGACTGCAGCCTAGGCCAGAAACAGAGCCATGACATGGGTGAGCCTGGTTTGTCAGACTGAAAGGTGGAGTGTCCTTTGGATTATCATTGGGATCAGCAAAAAATGAATTATACTCAAAGATCTAACAAACGGCTATCAAAGTGTGCCCCCAAACTGCAGAGAACAGCACTTGAGGCTTCGCGTCCCCATCTCCATCCTTGCTTGTTGCCCTTCCCCTCTGTCCTGCAGAGGGCGGTGGTTTCTAGAAGTGGATCTGACAGAGGGACAAGGTCATGTCCTCAGCCTGAGCACAACTACCTGACCTGCAGTGCTTTTCCAGCGCCACACTTCTCGACTCCAAGCACAACTATCCCTCAGGAGAATGAGCTGTCTCATCGTCAAAATGGTCATCGGATTGATACCCACCTCAGAAATGAGAGCACAGAATCCAGGCTGTGACTGTGGTGCACTGCTGAAAGTTGCACAGTCTCTGGCTCCATCATTTGACGCTCCACCACCACCACACCCCGACCACCCCCAACCCCACTTCAGGGGGCTCGACAAGATCCCATTCTGAAGAGATTCCCTTGGGTATCCTCTCACTATTTAACGAGTGCCAACAAAACAGATTTGTCTCGTCATTCGTTTCCTGTCTGCGGGACCTCACCATCTTGTCCGGGAACGTGACTGCTCTGTGCTCACAGCTTTGAATATTCTGAGATGATTAAAAAACGCTGCATCAACAAGAGTTCTTTCCTCATTATCATGTAAAAGGGAGGAGTTAATATTTGGGATTCAGTGATGTTTTATCAAAAAAGCAGCAACATTTTATTTTATTTCATTTTAGGTTGTTTTATATTATTTTATTTAAATTTTGTTTATCAAATTTTAGCCCGCTTGATTGGCACCACTTCCACACATATCCATTCCCTCCACACCTACATTTGTGTGTACTATCTACAAGATGCATTGCAGAAATTCAGCAAAGTTCCTGAGACAACACCTTCTAAACCCATGATTACTTGAATCAAGAAGGACAAGGGCAGCATCACCCCAGCAAGTTCCTCTCCAAGCCATTCACCAGTTTGACTTGGAAACATCGTCACTGGGTCAGAATCCTGGAATTCCCTTCCTAAGGACATTATGAGTCTACCTACAGCACACAGATTGCAGCGGTTGAAGAAGGCAGCTCAGCACCATCTTGTCCAGGACAATTAAAGATGGACAGTAAAAACGCTGGGAAAATTACGAGTAGGTGTGATTCGGGACCAGGAAGTGAGACTGTGATTTCTCAGTTATTCCTGGACATTGGTGTGATCACATCTCAAATATCGTATTGTGTGTAGTTTTGGTCTCCTTATTGAAAGAAGAATATAAATGCATTAGAGGTGTTTCAGAGGAGTTTTACCCGATTGATCCCTGGAATGAGGGGGCTGTGAGATGAGGAAGGATTGGAAAGGCTGGCCTTGTTCTCACTGGGGTTTAGAAGAGTGAGGGGTTTTCCTGTCCCACTGTATTCTCCAACTCCCTATCTGCCTCCCTCACGGGTCATACCCTCCTGCCCCTTACTACATGTGGAATTGAACTGCGCAGTCCTGAGGCCTATAACTTCCTTCTGGAACTAAGTCTCCAGGTATATCCGGCACTCCCTGATATATCACTGCTTTTTCAATTCAGCCTTCATTCCAAACCCCCTGAGTGGGAGTTCCTGTAGTTTTTTACATTCACTGCAGATATATTTACCCTGAGTCATTTCAATGCAATAAAGAAATGTTGATATTACTTACAACTGAAAAATATCCATTCCTTCATTGGTCCAGTAATTGTCTTCAGTCTCTGTTTTGAAGTTTCAGTACTTTGCATTTATTAACCTTCCCTAATGGACATGTCCTGAAGCAGTCTATTTACACATTCCCTCAAACTAAACAATTTCCAGACTCCTATTTTCTTGTTTACCATTTTGTTTCATTCAAAGCAAGTGCACGTGCAGGCTCCCAACAGCTGAAGTGACAGTTCCAAATCACTTTGGAAAAGCAAAGCTGGACTCCTTCCCTGAGTTCACCAAACTCCCACACTGACCAAACTTCCCAGCATTCCCCTCTATGCTGGCTGCACTCAGTGCAAGCTGCAGAACAAGCTGCCCTGTATTTATATTGCTTCTGATTTATATCACTCCATTCTGAAGTTCTGTTGTTCAGGATCTGGGTTAAGCTCACTCATTTCTCAATCGAAAGCTTCCTTCTTTCAGCCTGAAAGAGACTTTACATGTGCAACCAGCAAATGGGACTTCAATGTTGGAATCTGTTCTCAGGAATGATGGGCTCGATGATTTGATTCAATGAAATAACCTCGTCTAATCTCTTCAGGGGTCGACGTTTCAGGTGTAACCCTTCTTCAGGAAGAGGGGATAGGTGTGAGGGGAGTTGCATTTCAAGGGGTGGGTGGGAGCGAGGTGGTGAGGTGGGGATAGGTTGAGAAAGATAGAGAGTGTGACCTGATTGGTCGATAGGAGAGATGAATTCAGAATTATCCCTCCCTTCGACCAACCATGTCCTACCCTCGACCTGTCTCCACCTATCCCCACCTAACCACCCTGCCCCGGCCACTCCCTTCATCTGCAGCTCCCACCCACCCCACTTCCTGAAGAAGGTTTATACCCAAAACGTCGATTTCTCCACCTCCTGATGCTGCCAGTCTTGCTGTGTTCTCCCAGCCTCCTGCTTGTCAACCTTGGATTCCAGCATTTGCAGTTTGTCTCTAATCTCTTTAGGGGCCTGGATGAGTGTGAGGAGATTGGGTTTTGATGGAACTACCCACAGACTGAAGTCAAAAAAAGCAAAGTAAGAAAGGCAAGTGGATCAAATTCGAGAGAGCAAATTGTGAGCAAAAAGTAATTGTTACCAGTTTAGCAATTGCAAAGGAGAGAATGACCACATTGAATTGCTTCTGGTGTCATCCTCTGTGCCCTAACGTTTCACAGAGCCAGCTCCACATCCTTCCAATGAGAGGCTTTGTCAATGAGAGGCAACAGTTCCCTTCCCACAGCGCTTTTTAAAATGTCCTGTCCCAGGGAATCACTGAGGCAGAGAATACTTCACCTTTTCTGGGAAAGATAGAGAAATATAGGGTGTCAAGGAGCAGTTTCTCTGCCTTCAGGGTCTGACAGAAGGATGTGTGTAGTGTGTGGATTCTGGAGACAGATCACTGAGATATTCCTCACTCCCATCAACACCTGACTTTATTCTAACAACAGTTTCTATTCTTCATTATAAAGTACCCCCACCAGCTTCAGACTGAACATTTCACACCCAGCCCCCATTTCCCCACAATCAAGAACCAAACTTTCCCCATCTCAGGATTGCCCTCTGAATGTGGTGTCAGTGTGCTAATGCTGTGTTTGAATGAAAGAGTCCCAGTGGAATCTGGGACTGAATCCAAGGGGTTTCTGAGCCACCAGCAGCCTCCCTGTTGTGTGAGGGTCTGTTTGGATAAGATTTCAGCCCCATTGATTCCCACTGATGCTAAAGCCCTCGAGTGAGATTATTGGAGTCACATGTGGACTAAGGAAGACAACAGTCAGGTCAATGATCTGCTCTGGAATCCACCCTGAGCCCTGGATGTCTCTCACTGAGATGGCCCAGGGGTTACAGAATATGACAGCAGAAGGTGGAACCAGTTTATCATTGACTGCCTTCCCCAGCCGTGACTCCCAGACTCCCCAGATTTAACATTCTCAATCTTACTCCAGGGACACACGGGACCATTCCATTGCACTTTAAGAGTAAAGAAAACCCAAGTTTAATTTAAGGAATATTTATTTTCCAAAACCTGTGAAATTGTTATTCTGAGTAACAAGATGCTGCCGATCATATTCATCAATGCAGGGTTCCCAGTAGCTCTGGCCATTTCCAAAGCACACACGAGACAGAGAGTGAATCTTCTTGATCTTTATTCCTTTTTCCAGATTTACATTGACAGAAAACAGATTGCAATTAACAGCCCAGAGGAAGCTGCACAAATTCACAGCCATAATGGAGCTTGAGGAAAACACTTGTGGAGATTTTCTCAATGACATAAGAATCCTGTCCCTTTAAGTAGTGACAGAAGCTTAAATTCGAACTGGCGGCTGAGCAGGAAGGAGAGCTGGTTTACTGAAGCAGAGATTTCAGAGGTTCACATTTTTTTATATAGCTGACAGTTTTCAGCATCTTCGAGAGGTTTTACTTGGCATCACAAGTCCCCATAAAACACTCCCAGGACAGGGTCAGCACGGGGTTTCATACAGAGTAAAGCTTCCTTTTGATGATCCCAATGACCTGCCTTAACCCTTGAACCTCAGAAATGTCACCGAGCCAATCCCAAGAAGGAAGAGAGTTGAAATTCAGTGCTGACAATGACCTTTGTCCTGCCAGCTCAGCCCTGTTCTATTTAAAGTTGTGTCTCCTCTGTGGACTGTCTCAAACACTCTACACACATTCTGATCTCCTGATGCTCTTGCTGAGGGGAGAGGGGAGGGTCACGTGGGTGAGGGCACAGGAGAAGCGAGCGTTGGACTCCCAGTCAGACCCAGAGAGGGTCAGCAGGCTGCTGACACTGTAGGTGCTGTCCGAAGCTCGCAGGTAGTTGCTGGTCTGAACCCCGTCCGAAATGACTGCACCATCCTTCTTCCACTGCACCTCCAGCTCATCGGGATAGAAGTGAGTGGCAAGGCACAGCAGGGTGGCAGTGCGCTTGGCATGGACCTGCTCTGGGGAGGGGGGCA
>NW_025214051.1:8580-10204 GCF_004010195.1 Chiloscyllium plagiosum | reverse complement strand
TGTGAGGAGGATGCTAAGAGGCTGCAGAGTGACTTGGACAGGCTGGCTGAGTGGACAAATACTTGGCAAATGCAATATAATTTGGTTAAATGTGAGATTATCCACTTTGGTGGTAAAACATGAAGTCAGATTATTAGTGAATGGTGAAAGTTTAGAAAAAGGTGAGGTGCAATGAGAGTTGGGTGTCATGGTGAACAGTAACTGAAAGGGGACATGCAGGTGCAGCAGGCAGTGAGGAAAGCGAATGGCATGTTGGCCTTCACAGTGAGAGGATTTGTGTACTGGAGTAAGGATGTCTTGCAGAATTAAGGCCTCAGCTTAAGTATTGTGTGCAGGTTTGGTCTCCTAGTCTGAGGAAGGACATTCTTGCTATTGAGGGAGTCCAGCGAAGGTTCTCCAGACTGATTCCCAGGACGGCAGGACTGACATATAAGGAAAGACTGGATCAACTGGGCTTGTACTCACTGGGATTTAGAAGAATGAGAGGAATCTCACAGAAACATATGAAATCCTGATGGGATTTGACAGGCTTGATGCTGAAAGAATGTTCTTGATATTAGAAAAATCCAAAACTAGGGGTCACAGTCGAAGATTAAGGGTTAAGTTATTCCGATGTTGTGAACCTGTGAAATCAAGGGATATGGAGGTGGAGTGGGAATGGGATAATAGATTGCGTAATCAGCCATGATCATATTGAATAATAGATTGCGTAATCAGCCATGATCATATTGAACGGTGGTGCAGACTCGGAGGGCTGAGTGGTCTATTCCTGCAGCTATTTTCTATGTTTCTATGTTTCTAATGATGGGTAGATGTGTGAGGGAGGTGGGGGTGTGTGTGGGAGGAGCAGGTTTACCCTGTCAGGAAGAACTGAAATTACATCGACAGCAAGAGGAAATATGGATTTGGAAAGCATAGAATCTGTGTGAGTCAACTTCAGGACCCACAAAATAGTAAAGGGCTTGATGGGAATTATGTCCAAGTCTCCTCTCAGTAATAGGGATGTGGGGCAGAAAATAAATCAGGAGATAGAAAACGCATGTAAGAAAGGGATTATTACAATAATCATGGGGACTGCAATATGCAGGTGGACTGGGAAAGTCAGGTTGGGAATGGATCTCAAGGAAAGGAATTCATGGAATGTCTGCGAGATGCTTTTTTTTGGAACAGTTTGTGGTAGACCCACTAGGAAACAGGTAATTCTGGTTTCGGTGATGTGTAATGAGGCAGCCCTGATTGGGGAGCTGAAGATGAGTGAACCCTGAGGGGGCAGTGACCATAATGTGATACATTTCACCCTGCAGTTCGAGAAGGAGAAGCTGGGAATTATATGAAATAATATCAATGAGCAACTTAGACAAAGGAGAGCCAATGGACATGATCTGTTTGGGTTTCCAGAAGGCCTTTGACAAGTTGCCACACAGGAGGCTGCTAAATAACATAAGAGCCCATGGGGTTTGGAACCCAGTACTGACGTGGACAGAGAGTGGAAATAAATGGGTCTTTTGCAGGATGGCAGCTGGTGCCTTGTGCAGTTCAGCAGGGGGCAGTGTTGGGACCTCAGCTATTCATGTAACAATTAATTATATATTAACATCTGGAAAAAGGAACTGAGGGCATTGTT
>NW_025214051.1:6374-8179 GCF_004010195.1 Chiloscyllium plagiosum | reverse complement strand
GTGTTTCGGATGGACATTGATAGGTTCCTGATTGGGAAGGCGATCAAACATAATGGGAAGAAGGCAGGAGAATGGTCGTGAGAAACACATCACTCATGACCAACGGCACAGCAGACATGATGGAGCAAATGGCCCAATTCTGCTCTGTTATCATATTGTCTTTTGAACAAACTCTGCAAAACCCTGGAACACTGAAAGGCCTGGATTTGAGCCCAGCTGGAGCTGTTTGTCATCAGAACTTTATCAAGGGATAACCAGGGAGTGGTGAGAGTGTGCACCCTGTTCCATGTGGGAACTTCAAGATGCTTCCCATCTCCTGGAATATCATGAGTTCAGGAAGTGTGGTCAGTGACAGCAATTGGAGCTCTGGGTTTCAGAGCTTGAGCAGCAGCTGGTGTCAGTGCGGAGCGTCCGTGTGGCTGAGAGCTCCGTGGAAAGCACGTTTCTAGATGTGGTCACTCTGAAGCTTCAGAGTATGCAGGGAGAGAGGGAATAGGGGAACAGCAGACAGTCCAAAAGGACCAAGCAGCTCGTACAGGAATCCCCTGAGTGCATCCCACTGTCCAACCAGGATTCAGTTTGGAATCCTGATGAGAATGATGGTTCATCTGGGGAGTGCAGCCAGAGTCAAGTCCATGGCACCATGGCGACTCAGCTGTACAGGGAGGCACAAGGAAGACTGGAAGAACGATAGTGAGAGGAGATTCGAGAGTGCGTGCAATCGGTAGGTGTTTCTGCAGCTGCAGATGGAATTCCAGGATGGTGTGTTGTCTCCCACCCTGAGGGGAGAGGGGGAACAGGCAGCAGTTGTGGTCCCAGTGACAGAGGGAGAAAAGGGATGTGGTCCTGCAGTCAGAATTTAGGGAGCTCTGGAGGCAATTAGCAACAGGAGCTCAAAATTGTAAATCTCTGGACTACTCCCAGTGACCAATGCAAGTGAGGATAGGAACAGAAGGATAAGGCAGGGTGTATCTGAGGCTGGAAAGGTGATCCAGGAGGGAGCGTTTGAGATTCTTGGGACACTGGGAATGATTTTGTGAGAGATGTGACCTCTATAGACCAGATGGGTTGCTCCTGAACAGAACTGAGCTCCTTGTGGGGTGATTTGCTGGTGTTGTTGGAGAGGGTTTAAATGAACATGGAAGGGGGGCTGTGGGAACCAGGAGGAGATATCAGGGAGGAACACCAAGGAAAACAGAATCATGTAAGAGATAGATACTCTAAAGTAAGGAAGAGTAACTTATTTGGCCGGGTCACAGTGAGGGAGAGAGTAATAATTTCTAAATCCAACTGACTGTGTGCATGTATGGGCCTGCGTGGAGTATGGGGAGTAAGATTGGGGAGTTACAGACGCATATTACCAAGTGGAAATCTGGTGTTGTTGCTCTTACAGATGAGGCTCAAATGAGGACAGGACTGGGTGTTAAATATTCCTGGATACAAGGTGTTCAATAAAGATAGGAAAAGGGGAAGAAGGTGTGGGATTGGTTAAGATCAGTGCAGAGCTGGAGAAAGAGGATGTCCCAGAGGGGTCAAGGGCAGAATGGATTTGGTTTGAGATAAGGAACAAAAAAGGTGCAATCAGGTTGTTCAGTGCAGGCTGCTGGACACCAACTAGAGGGAAGGATGTAGAGGAAGAAATCTGCAAGAAATTCACAGCACACATTTGGGTAACTTTAATTATCAGAATATAGAATGAAATCGGAGCAGTGTGAAGGGCAGAGAGGGGCCAGAGTTGTGAGAGTGTGCTCGGGTGAATTTTCTCCAACCATGTGTTCGCATTCCAATCAGAAAGGAAACTCTGC
>NW_025214051.1:0-5328 GCF_004010195.1 Chiloscyllium plagiosum | reverse complement strand
ATCAGAACTCAGTGAGATTGAGAGGAGGGATGGAAATGGAGAATCATGGAGCAAGTGGAAAAGTTTTCATTTGGGAACAAAACCATTTTACTAAACTGGGCAGGGATTGGGTAAAAGTGGCTGAAAGACAAAATGCAGGGGTGAAATTTACCAGGACCTGAGGAAAGCAAAGAGCTGACAGGATGAGATGTGTCCAAATGAAGTCAGGGAAATCCCAGTGATGTTTATAATCACAGAAAGAACAGGTGAATGAAGGAATGTGTGAGGCCCATTCGAGAGCAGGAAGGGAACTTGTGTGCGGTGGTGCAAGATGGAGCAATGGTTCCTCATGAAAACTTCCAGTCTGTTTTCACAAAAGAGAGGGACAAAGCAGAAACTGTAGTTCAGGAGTAGAACTGTGCAATATTGGAACATCATCTTTCACATCTGAAAGACTCCCAGTTCATCCTAAGAAAAGAAAGATCCATACTGTCCCAAAAACATTTGCAGACAGTGTGGGATTTGTTGTAATGTAGGAAATGTGCAAACCAGATTGTACACAGCAAGATCCCACAAGCAACAATGAACCAAGGAACATTTTTGAGAGATGTTTGTTCAGGAATAAGTATCAGCCTAAATATGATTCAAAGAGAAAGTAACTAAAACAGTTGGATGGAAAATGAGGAAATGAAAGTTAAAGGAGAAGGGAGGAATACTGGTTAGTGATGGGATTGATTGTTACTAGAAAATAAAAGGAAAGGGACAGAGTATTGTGAATGTCATATTGTACTGAGGAAACTTANNNGAATAATGTAGACAAAGTGGTACCACACAAACCAAGGGAAATCAAGTTTGCGAGGAGTTTAAACTAATTAAAGAAGGTAGGAGCTCAGGAGAAGTTATTAAAGTATCCAGACCAAGTAATAGGATTCAGTGTATGGAAAGGATCAAGAATCAAACTTGAGGCACCGTAGGGTGGAATGGTGGATCAGTGGTTAGCACTGCTGTCTCACAGCTTCAGAGACACAGACTCAATTCCAACTGACTGTCTGTGTGGGATTGACACATTCTCCCCGTGTCCACTTGGGTTTCCTACCATTGTCACAAAGATGCGTAGGTTAGGAGGATTATCCATGGGAATTGTAGGGTTGGTGGGATGCTATTTGGAGGGTCAGTCTGGGCTGAATGGCCTGCTTCCACACTGTAGGGATTCTGTGATTTCTAAAGGAGATAACTATGAGAAGGAGGCAGTCAGTGCATGACTGAGGGTGTTGTACTTAGATGCATCGAGTATATGAAACAAGGTAAATGAGCCTGTAGCGCAGGGACGTGGCTGCAAGGGGTTCAGGGTTGGGAACTAAATATCCAGGGATGCACATCCTATTGAAAGGAAATGCGAGGGCATAGAGGGTCAAGTGTAAAGGAAGAACTGAAGGTAATCCTTGTTAGTCAGGAAATGGTTTTGGGGAGATTGATGGAATCAAAACTTGTAAGTCCACAGGGGCCAGCAACTCATCAGAGTATTTAAGAAAGTGGATGTAGAAATAGTGGACACATTGTTGATCATTTTCCAACATTCTGTCGACTCTGACAGAGTTCCAGTGGACTGGACAGTATCCAGTGTAACCCCACTTTTTAATAAAAGGAGGGAGAGTGAAAATGAGGAATTATACATGAGGAAAATGCTGGAGTCAGTTATTAAAGATACTGTTACCGAGCATTTGGAAAGCAGTGACAGGATTGGTCCAAGTCAGCATGGATTTACTAAAGGGAAATCAGGCCTGACACATCTTCTGGAAGGTTTTGAGGATGTGATCCATGGAGAATGGACAAGGCTGAATCAGTGGACAACAAAAAATGATGAAAAAGTTCAGCAGGTCTGGCAGCATCTGTGGACAGCTATCGAAGTTAACATTTCAGATTGAGTGACCCTCCCTCAGGACCCAGTGGATGTTGTGTTCTGGACTTTCAAAAGGCTTTTGACAAGGTCCCATACAAGAGATTAGTGAGCAAAATTAAACCTCATGGTATTGGAGGTAATGTATTGACATGGAGAGAGAACTCGTTGGCAGATAGAAAGCAGAGAGTTGGAATAAATGGGTCCCTTTCAGAGTGGCAGGCAGTTATGAGTGGGGTACCGTAGGGTTCAGTGCTGGGACCCCAGCTGTTTACAATATACATAAATGATATGGACAAAGGAATTGAATGCAATCCCTCCAAATTTGCAGATGACACTCAGCTGGGTGGCAATGTGTGCTGTGAGGAGGATGCTAAGAGGCTGCAGAGTGACTTGGACAGGCTGGCTGAGTGGACAAATACTTGGCAAAAGCAATATAATTTGGGTAAATGTGAGATTATCCACTTTGGTGGAAAAACAGGAAGTCAGATTATTAGTGAATGATGAAAGTTTAGGAAAAGGTGAGGTGCAATGAGAGTTGGGTGTCATGGTGGAACAGTAACTGAAAGGGGGCATGCAGGTGCAGCAGGCAGTGAGGAAAGCTAATGGCATGCTGGCCTTCACAGTGAGAGGATTTGTGGACTGGAGTAAGGATGTCTTGCAGAATTAAGGCCTCAGCTTGAGTATTATGTGCAGGTTTGGTCTCCTAATCTGAGGAAGAACATTCTTACTATTGAGGCAGCCCAGCGAAGGTTCTCCAGACTGATTCCCAGGACGGCAGGACTGATATATGAGGATCAACTGGGCTTGTACTCACTGGGATTTAGAAGAATGAGAGGAATCTCACAGAAACATATGGAATCCTGATGGGATTTGACAGGCTTGATGCTGGAAGAATGTTCTTGATATTACAAAAATCCTAAACTAGGGGTCACAGTCGAAGATTAAGGGCTAAGTTATTCCGATGTTGTGAACCTGTGGAATCAAAGGATATGAGGGTGGAGTGGGAATGGGATAATAGATTGCGTAATCAGCCATGATCATATTGAACGGTGGTGCAGACTCAAAGGGCTGAGTGGCCTATTCCTGCAGCCATTTTCTATGTTTCTAATGATGGGTAGAGGTGTGAGGGTGGTGGGGGTGTGTGTGGGAAGAGCAGGTTTACCCTGTCAGGAAGAGCTGAAATTACATCAACAGCAAGAGGAAATATGGAGTTGGAAAGCATAGAATCTGTGTGAGTCAACTTAAGGACCCACAAAATAGCAAAGGGCCTGATAGGAATTATGTACAAGTCTCCCATTAGTCGGGATGTGGGGCAGAAAATAAATCAGGAGATAGAAAACGCATGTAAGAAAGGGATTATTACAATAATCATGGGGACTGAATATGCAGGTGGACTGGGAAAGTCAGGTTGGGAATGGATCTCAAGGAAAGGAATTCATGGAATGTCTGCGAGATGCTTTTTTTTTTGGAACAGTTTGTGGTAGACCCACTAGGAAACAGGTAGATACAGACCCATCACTGATAGCTACTGACACATCACTGATAGATACTGACCTGTCACTGATAGATATAGATCCATCACTGATAGATACTGACCAGTCATTGATAGATACAGACACATCACTGATACATATAGATCCATCACTGATAGATACTGACACATCACTGATAGATACTGTCCCATCACTAATAGATACTGTCCCATCACTGATAGATACTGACACATCACTGATAGATATAGATCCATCACTGATAGATACAGACACCTCACTGATAGATACTGTCCCATCATTGACAGATGCTGACACATCACTGATAGATACTGTCCCATCACTAATAGATACTGTCCCATCACTGATAGATACCGACCCATCACTGATAGATTCTGACCTGTCACTGATAGATACAGACCCATCACTGATAGATACTATCCCATCACTGATTGTTTCTGTCCTATCACTGATAGATACTGACCAGTCACTGATTGATACTGACCAGTCATTGATAGATACAGACACATCACTGATAGGTACTGTCCCATCATTGAAAGATACCGACCAGCCATTGATAGGTACAGACCCATCACTGATAGATACTATCCCATCACTGATAGGTACTGACCAGTCACTAACAGATACCGTACCATCACTGATAGATACTGACTCATCACTGATAGGTACTGACCAGTCACTGATAGATACTGACCCATCACTCATAGATATCGATGCATCACTGATAGATACTGACACATCACTGACAGATACTGTACCATCACTGATAGATACTGACTCATCACTGATAGATACTGTCCCATCACTGATAGATACTGACACATCACTGATAGATACTGTCCCATCACCGGTAGATACAGACCCATCACTGATAAACAGTGACCAGTCACTAACAGATACTGTACCATCACTGATAGATACTGACTCATCACTTATAGGGACTGACCAGTCACTGATAGATACGATCTCACTGATTGATACTGACACATCACTGATAGATACTGACACATCACTGATAGATACTGACCCATCATTGAAAGATACCAACCAGCCACTGATAGATACTGACCCATCACTGATAGATACTATCTCATCACTGATTGGTACTGTCCCATCACTGATAGATACTGACCAGTCACTGATTGATACTGACTAGTCATTGATAGATACAGACACATCACTGATAGATACTGACCAGTCAGTGATAGATACTGACCCATCACTGATAGATATTGACCCATCACTAATAGATTCTGACATGTCACTGATAGATACTATCCCATCACTGATAGCTACTGTCCCATCATTAAAAGATACTGACCAGCCACTGATAGGTACTGAGCCATCGCTGATAGATACTATCCCATCGCTGATAAGATACTATCCCATCACTGATAGGTACTATCCCATCACTGATAGATACTGACCAGTCACTGATAGGTAATTTAGGAATAATCCATTAGGACTGAGATGAGGAGGAATTTCTTCTGCCAGAGGGTGGTCAATCTGTGGAACTCATGCTATGGAGGTGAAGACATTGAGTGTGTTTCGGACGGACATTGATAGGTTCCTGATTGGGAAGGCGATCAATCATAATGGGAAGAAGGCAGGAGAATGGTCGTGAGAAACACATCAGCCATGCCCAAACGGCACTGCAGACTTGATGGGCCGAATGGCCTAATTCTGCTCTGTTATCATATTGTCTTTTGAACAGACTCTGCAAAACGCTGGAACTCTAAAAGGCCTGGATTTGAGCCCTGCTGGAGCTGTTTGTCATCAGAACTTTATCAAGGGATAACCAGGGAGTGGTGAGAGTGTGCACCCTGTTCCATGTGGGAACTTCAGGATGCTTCCCATCTCCTGGAATACCATGAGTTCAGGAAGTGTGGTTAGTGACAGCAGTTAGAGCTCTGGGTTTCGGAGCTTGAGCAGCAGCTG
>NW_025214050.1:35115-38616 GCF_004010195.1 Chiloscyllium plagiosum | reverse complement strand
CTCTTCCTCAAACGGCGGTCTGTACCAATTTAATCATTAAAGTTAAATCTGAAATAACCTGTTTTTCTAATTAAGCCCAGGGATATCAAGGGGTATGCGCTCAACGCTAGCAAATGGAGTGTGGGATATAGGTAAATTAATGTTATTTCTGCAATTATAAGTTTTGATACAGAGTAAATGAACTCACATCAGTGTGTAATTGTTTCAGCCAAAAGCCTAGTCAACAAGAATGGGGACTATGTGGAGGAAATACATAATTGTTTTTGTCAGCATGAAACGTGATTACAAAACAATAGTAGATGCATGGGTGAATAGATAAGAAGTTGTAGGAGAATGCAATTGCTTGTATAACAGTAGGTAAGAACATCTGTTTCCCACTTGTACGGAGACACAGGAACAAACCCTAATTAAAGAGGTCATGAAGGTCAGAGTGGCCTCCGGAGAGGCCCAGATGGAAGGAATAGATACTGATAAAGAAAGAATATGCCGAACGATGACCTGCAGTGGAATGACATCAAACGACCTTATGGGGCCAGAGATAGGTATTTGTCACGGACAAGGCCGGATCAACAGAAGTTGTGGGATCAGTCTTAGGGAAATGAGTGACGTAGGCGGGGGCGGGGCGGGGGGGGGGCAAACAATGAAATAAGAAAAAAATATGTAGGGACTCGAATTGTATAAATTTCGAGAGTTTGTGAATTTGATGTGTATTTGTCCTCTGCCTTGTCTGGTATTAGACATTGCACCCACTTGCAAGTGTAAAAATAAAGTGTAAAAAAACTACTGATTCAGATTTTTGTCTCGGACTGCAATTATTGAAGTGAGTGAGCTTTGTTTCTCACATGGAGTGAGGCCACAGATTAGCCACCACTTTATCAAGAGGCTGAACAGGTTCGAAGGGCTGAATAGCCTCCTCTCGTTCCTTTGAAGCTTGTTTACAAATTTAACAGAACGCTTTAGTAAAATCGAATGGTAATGAATTAATAAGGATGGATAATCTATTCCAAGGCAGGGCTGGTTCTGCTGAAACAGCTGGGATGGGGCTGTGCATTTCTCAGTTGACAGTTACTGCTGATTGAGTCTCCAATATGGGATTGTGTTCACAATGTCCATAGAAAAGTAGAACACAGGAAGAGACCCTTCGGCCCACCATGTTGTGCCAATCATGACGCCAAATTAAACTAATCCCTTCTGCACGCTCTTTAGTTTTAGACATTTCTTTATATGTCAATGTGTGAGAGAGAGAGAATGAAAAGAGCTGTACAGCTGGTAGAAAGTTTAACCCTTTGTGATTTGGTTTGAGTGAACATTTGTTTGTTGGTGATTGAATGTTTGTGTTTTATTCCCTGGAGCTTGAGTTCCAGGACTGTTTTGAATCTGATTTTTATTATGGAAATTTAACATGATTTCTTTTAAGGTTAGGGATTCTATCGAGACTTTGAAGAAAAAATAATGATAACTCCTGTTCTTTTTACAGATCATGACTGCCTTACTATCAGTTTCTAACTAATCTCTTTTTTCTTTACATAAAAGCGAAATATGGAGGTG
This sequence comes from Chiloscyllium plagiosum, assembly GCF_004010195.1. Lineage (NCBI taxonomy): Eukaryota > Metazoa > Chordata > Chondrichthyes > Orectolobiformes > Hemiscylliidae > Chiloscyllium > Chiloscyllium plagiosum. Next base: position 37,068 of record NW_025214050.1, on the reverse strand, counting down.
AGTTGAAGTTTCAGTTCAACATTAGATTGTAGTAAAAACAAAATTCTATGGTTAATGTCTGTGACCTTGGATTCAGCCATTGTTCATGCACTAGAAGTTTTTTTTAAACTTGAAAAGACAAATTCTTTTAAGGCAGCTCTGATTATTTTACGACCGATAGTATTGTAATTGAGCAGGACTAAAGAATTGAGTCAGGACTACTTAAGAAAACTCAATTTGGATTTAAATTAAAGGACTAAAACTGGGCAATTAGTGAATTTCAAAATTGGTAACTGTATGCATTTTACATTTTAAATATTAAATACTGAATAAATGAATATATTTACAAGTTAGGAACAGGCTTTAGAAGTTAGTCAAGCATGAATTGGTGTTCGAAGTTATGGGGAGCTAGACATATTGCAATAGTTATTTTAAAAAAAAAGGAAGAACGTAACGACTTATCCCCTCCCGAAGGTACCAATAGGGGACAAAGAGATTGGGTTTGTAAGTGCCCCCCCTCACCAGTGGGGAGGTCAGAACATTTAAAAAGGAGGTGAAGGTCCTGGTTGAGGATCCGGTGGGGTTGTCTGAACAAATTGATCAATTTTTGGGGCCCAGTCTGTATACCTGGGCTGAGTTAATGTCTATTTTGAATATACTATTTACTGGGGAAGAAATGGGACTTATACGAGGAGCAGCCATTAAAATATGGGACAGGGAACAACCGATTGGAGATGGGGATGCTGGACAGGGAGAGGTGAAGTTTCCCCTCAGAGACCCCCAGTGAGAAAATCAAAACCCGGAGCATAGAGAAGAAATGAGGGAATTGAAAGATCTGGTTCTAAAAGGAATAAGAGAGGCAGCTCCGAAGTCATGGAATTTGACTAAAGCCTTTGAAGTGAGACAGGAGAATGATGACTACCTCAGCTTCCTTGCAAAGATTAAGGGACTCAATGCGGAAATATTCTGGAGTGAACCCTGAGGACCCAGTGGCACAGGGTCTTTTGAAAGTACATTTTGTGACAAAGGCATGGCCAGACATACAGAGAAAGATACAGAAGATAGAAGGGTGGAGTGAAAAACCATGAGATGAATTGTTAAGAGAGGCACAGAAAGTGTTTGTAAAGAGGGAGGATGAGAGACAAAAACAGAAGGTGAAAATGATGGTAGCTACGGTTGATGAGGTAGTTAAGCGGAGAATGGAACCAATAGTGAGCAACCGGAGCAGTGGGTGGCAGCATGTAGGACAGAGAGAGAGAGAGAGAGAGGACAAGGGGGAGCATTTGATAGAGAGTTTGGGCGACAGGGGCAGAGATGGAGGTCTCCACAGGCAGGATGCTATTATTGCGGAAAGATAGGGCATTTTAAGCGGGAATGACCTGATCTACAAAGGGAAGAAAGGGCAATTCTGCTTATGAATTTTGATGAAGAATAGGGGTGTCAGGGGTTCCTGCCCTCGGCGGCCCACCAGGAACCCTTGATAAACTTGAAGGTGGGACCCTGTAGGGAAGAGGTAGTCTTCCTAGTAGATACGGGGGCGGCACGGTCATCGCTGAATTTTAAACCAAAGAAAGCAGAAATGTCAACACAATCAATTACTGTTTCGGGGATAAAAGGGGAAGTATTTACTGTTCCAGTGTTTGAACCTATGATGATAGAAGGTCCTAAGGATAGGGTCACAGGGAACTGCTGTATATCCCTGATAATCGCTGAATTTAAATCAAAGAAAGCAGAAATGTCAACACGGTTAATTACTGTTTCGGGGGTAAAAGGGGAAGGATTTACTGTTCCAGTATTTGAACCTATGATGATAGAAGGTCCTAAGGATAGGGTCACAGGGAACTGCTGTATATCCCTGATATAGGAAGTAATTTACTGGGGAGAGACCTAATTATCCTTTTAGGACTGGAGATTGGAATTCAGGAAAAAGAATTAGTTGTACAACTGGCGATGTTGACAGAGGATGTGGAGAGA
>NW_025214050.1:16158-30971 GCF_004010195.1 Chiloscyllium plagiosum | reverse complement strand
CTCCGGTTGCTCACTATTGGTTCCATTCTCCCCTTAATTACCTCATCAACTGTAGCTACCATCATTTTCACCTTCTGTTTTTGTCTCTCATCCTCCCTCTTTACAAACACTTTCTGTGCCTCTCTTAACAATTCATCTCATGGTTTTTCACTCCACCCTTCTATCTTCTGTGTCTTTCTCTGTATGTCTGGCCATGCCTTTGTCACAAAATGTACTTTCAAAAGACCCTGTGTCACTGAGTCCTCATGGTTCATTCCAGAATATTTCCGCATTGCGTCCCTTAATCTTTGCAAGAAAGCTGAGGGAATCTCATCTTTCTCCTGTCTCACTTCAAAGGCTTTAGTCAAATTCTGTGACTTTGGAACTGCCTCTCTTATTCCTTTTAGAATCAGGTCTTTCAATTCCCTCATTTCTTCTCTATGCACCGGGTTTTGGTTTTCCCACTGGGGGTCTTTGAAGGGAAACTTCACATCTCCCTGTCCAGCATCCCCATTTCCAATCGGGTGTTCCCTGTCCCATATTTTAATGGCAGCTCCTTGTATAAGTCCCATTTCTTCCCCAGTAAATAGTATATTCAAAATAGACATTAACTCAGCCCAGGTATACAGACTGGGCCCCAAATATTGATCAATTTGTTCAGACAACCCAACCGGATTCTCAACCAGGACCTTCATCTCCTTTTTAAATGTTCTGACCTCCCCACTGGTGAGGGGGGCACTCTCAAACCCAATCTCTTTGTCCCCTATGGGTAGCTCCCGAAGGGGATAAGTCATTACGTTCTTCCCCTTTCCTTTTTCTTAAAGAAATATTGCAATATGTCTAGCTCCCCATAACTTTGAACACCAATTCATCAATTCATGCTTGACTAACTTCTAAAGCCTGTTCCTAACTTGTAAATATATTTGTATATTTACGTTCATTTATTCAGTATTTAATATTTAAAATGTAAAATGCATGCAGTTCCCAATTTTGAAATTCACTGTAATTACCCAGTTTTAGTCCTTTAATTTAAATCCAAAATTAGTTTTCTTAAGTAGTCCTGACCAATCATTGCTCAATTACAATACTATCGGTTGTAAAATAATCAGAGCTGTCTTAAAGAATTTGTCTATTCAAGTTTTAAAAAAAACTTCTAATGCATGAACAATGGCCGAATCCAAGGTCACAGATATTAAGCATAGGATTTTATTTTTACTACAATCTAATGTTGAACTGAAACGTCAACTCTCCTCCATAAATCGCTTTTATGTAAAGATAAGAGATTAGTTAGAAACTGATAATAAGGCAGTCATGATCTGTAAAAAGAACAGGAGTTATCATTATTTTTTTCTTCATAATCTCGATAGAATCCCCACATTGACATATAAATTCAGATATTTACAAACCCAGTCTTCGTCCGACCCGTACTTTGGCCAGAAGACAGCAAGATGAAGAATGGATTCCTTAGTCCATACGAAGCAACAATATTTAATCATCTTTTTCCCTTGTACAAGTATTATTTTGCCAATTTCCACAACATCCTGCCCACAGGACTTTCCGGAGGAATGTTGTAAGGGACCCCGCCTCCATTTCCATTGTCTTTTCCTTACTTTGTTTCCCCGGAGGCTTTTTTCTTACCCAAAGCGCAAGCTATATTGAGTTCCTTCGTTAGTCCCTTATTAACTACTAAAACTCAATCCCAGCCACCAAGGCAATACTTAAAAGTCAATTTTCTTACCTTGGTCTGTGCACAGAGTTGCCTGGCCCCTTTTTGTCGTATGTTCTATCAACCTCCCATCACTGTCTGATTCAGATGTCTCTCTTGTAGGATTCTCACCAGTCGCCCAAGGGAGCAGACCAAACCGGGACACGAGACCGGTCCTCAATGGGGAATGGGACGCGTCTTCCCAGTGTCCAAGGCCAGCCACTCCCCCGGCGATAGAAGAAGATCCCGGACGAGCCTCCAATTGTGAGAAACAAAGCTCACTCACTTCAATAATTTCAGTCCGAGACAAAAATCTGAATCAGTAGTGTCGTTTATTTTACACTTGCAAGTGGGTGTGATGTCACAAGGCAGGGACAAAACACACACCGAATTCGACAAACGCTCGATATTTATATAATTTGGCTGCTTTTGTTTTACATTACTCATCCCCTATCTACATCCTCCAGTTCCCTAAGACTGGCCCCATTATTCCTGTTTATCCGGTCTTGTCTGTGACAAAATGCTTACTCTGACCTCACATGGCCGTTTGACCTCATCCCATCCTTTGCTTACCATTATCTACTCCCTCCATCTGCGCTGCCCCTCACAGCATCTTATCACTAAGCCCTTTTCATTGGGGTTTGTTCCTGTGTCTCTGTACAAGTGGGAAACCTACTGTTTATACAGGCCTCTCTTCACAGCATTTTATCTAGTGCCTGTATTTCTACCATTGTTTTGTAATCACGTCTCATGCTGACATACCATTTTTAACGGATTATATATTTCCTCTATATAGTCCCCATTCTTGTTAACTCAGCTCTTAGCCGAAACAATTACACACTGATGTGAGTTCATTTACTCTGTATCAGAGCTTATAATTGCAGAAATAACATTAATTCACCTATATCCCACATATATTAAGTCTTTTTGTGCTTCAGCATGATGTTTAGAATACTGGGAATGCTTAGAGTTATGATGCTAGCCCTCTTAGTATTGGGATTTTGTCAAATATCATTTTCATATGTATTAATAACGGTTCCTGAGTCTGATAATCCACAAGTAATAGACGCTTATGCATGCAGCTCAGTAAATTGTGGGGATGTAGACAGTACCGCAGCTCTGAGATACATCTTACGTCCTATGGGGATGGTACTTGATATAATGGTCTCATCACCTTCTGACCAGCTCGCCATTGTCCCGATAAAAAGTGTAACCCAATATACCTAACAATAAGGAAACCCACATGGCACGAAGCAATTCTGGGGGTGGGGGGCGGGGGGGTCACCTATGAGACACAATTAAATGAAACATTTGGGATCGAAATGAAAGCAAATGGGAAGGATTTCTTGGGCTGTTGTTTTCGAATTAGTCTCGGACAGGGAAAACGGGTAGAACTACTGGGTAATAAGATACAACCTTTCACCCCTCCCGATTACCCTAAAGTAGTAAAGATTAAAGAGGTAAAGGACTTGAAACAGACCATCGAAATAAAAACTGGGTACGGGGATGCAAATGCCTGGGTTGAATGGGTAAAGTATACTGTAAAGAGTCTGAACAAGAGCAATTGCTATGCATGTGCCTCCGGTAGGCCAGTGGCCCAGGTGGTTCCCTTTCCGTTCGGGTGGAGGTGAGACAGGAAGGGCATGAAATATATGATAGCCCTGTATCAGGCTGAGTCTGCATGGAATGATAGGAATTGTACCTCCCTATCTCTGATGTTCCCTCCCTCGGAGAAGAAAGATGCAAAAGTCTTCCCCTCCCCCCCCCCACATTTTTCGCCGCAGTTGGAAATCACACGTCGTGTGTGTAGACAAGGTACAAATTGGTCGAGAGATTTGGGGGAGCTGAAATTATGTACAGAGATTAAGAATGTTACCGAAACGGAGAAGGGAGGGAACTACTCAGCACTAAAGGTTCCCCGAGCGGATCTGTGGTGGTACTGTGGAGGCAAAATATTGAGACCTACGCTACCTCCGGATTGGAGAGGGATATGTGCAATTATACAATTGGCAATTCCATTTACCCTGGCATTTGAGAAGGAAAAGATAGTAGGCAAAAAGGGAAGGGGTAAGAGATTACTGTTAGATACTTCTTTTGATGACAGGATTTATCTCAATTCGGTAGGAGTCCCTAGGGGAGTGCCTGATGGATTCAAGGCTCATAACCAGATTGTAGCAGGCTTTGAGTCAGCTCTCTTTTGGTGGGTAACAATTAAGAAAAACATAGATTATAGAAAATATAATTTATCCAATCAACAGTGATTTATAAATTATACAAGAGATGCGGCTAAAGGAAGATCAGAACAGCTTGATGCGACAAGTAGAATGGCATAGGAAAACAGAATAGACCTTCATATGATTTTAGCAGAAAAAGGGTGTGTGTGTGAGATGTTAGGAGGAAGCTGTTGTACCTTTATTCCTAATAATACTGCACTTGATGGTTTAATTACTCGGGCCTTACGGGGATTGACTACTTTAGCAGAGGAACTGGCTGAGAATTCAGGAGTAGACACATCTCTCACGGGATGGCTTGAATCCTTGTTTGGAAAATGGAAAGGGGTGCTGGTTTCTATCCTTACTTCCCTGATAGTAGTAGTCGGGGTATTGGTGGCCATTGGCTGTTGTATCATACCCTGTATACGAGGGCTCACCCAAAGACTGATTGAAACAGCCTTGATGAAACAGATGCCCCTAAAAGGGAATCCGACAGAGGAATTTTATCTACTAAATGATGAGATGAGTAAAACCAAGATGGATGCAATTCGCAAGCATCTGTGGAATGTTGCTTGCGAATTTTGGGAACGATGGTTTAAAAAAAATGCAGAATATAAGAAATGGTAATTAAAGAAAATGGGGGAAATTGTGGGATATAGGTAAATTAATGTTATTTCTGCAATTATAAGTTTTGATACAGAGTAAATGAACTCACATCAGTGTGTAATTGTTTCAGCCAAAAGCTGAGTCAACAAGAATGGGGACTATGTGGAGGAAATACATAATTGTTTTCGTCTCAGCTAAAAATGGTATGTCAGCATGAAACGTGATTACAAAACAATAGAAGATGTATGGGTGAATAGATAAGAAGTTGTAGGAGAATGCAATTGCTTGTATAACAGTAGGTAAGAACATCTGTTTCCCACTTGTACGGAGACACAGGAACAAACCCTAATTAAAGAGGTCATGAAGGTCAGAGTGGCCTCCGGAGAGGCCCAGATGGAAGGAATCGATACTGATAAAGAAAGAATATGCCGAACGATGACCTGCAGTGGAATGACATCAAACGACCTTATGGGGCCAGAGATAGGTATTTGTCACGGACAAGGCCGGATCAACAGAAGTTGTGGGATCAGTCTTAGGGAAATGAGTGACGTAGGCGGGGGCGGGGGGGGGGGGGGGCAAACAATGAAATAAGAAAAAAATATGTAGGGACTCGAATTGTATAAATTTCGTGAGTTTGTTGAATTTGTTGTGTATTTGTCCTCTGCCTTGTCTGGTATTAGACATTGCACCCACTTGCAAGTGTAAAAATAAAGTGTAAAAAAACTACTGATTCAGATTTTTGTCTCGGACTGCAATTATTGAAGTGAGTGAGCTTTGTTTCTCACATGGAGTGAGGCCACAGATTAGCCGCCACTTTATCAAGAGGCTGAACAGGTTCGAAGGGCTGAATAACCTCCTCTTGTTCCTTTGAAGCTTGTTTACAAATTTAACAGAACGCTTGAGTAAAATCGAATGGTAATGAATTAATAAGGATGGATAATCTATTCCAAGGCAGGGCTGGTTCTGCTGAAACAGCTGGGATGGGGCTGTGCATTTCTCAGTTGACAGTTACTGCTGATTGAGTCTCCAATATGGGATTGTGTTCACAATGTCCATAGAAAAGTAGAACACAGGAAGAGACCCTTCGGCCCACCATGTTGTGCCAATCATGACGCCAAATTAAACTAATCCCTTCTGCACGCTCTTTAGTTTTAGACATTTCGATTCTGGGGAAAATATTCTGACTGTCAAGCCTATTAGTTGTAGGATATAGGTAAAACAGTGTTACTTCTGCAATCATAATTACTTATGCAAGGTAAATGAATTCACACCAGTGTATAACTGTTGTCTGTGAGGGGAGGGGGTTAAGCTAGATACGCCTGTACAAACAGTAGTTATAAGCATCTGCTTCCTGCTTCTGCAAAAACAAGAACAAACCACAATCAAGAGGTCACAAGGTCATAGCAAGCAAGGAAGCAGATGGCAGTAAAGGAGGATATACCTAACAATGGACCACAGCAGGATGTGGTCAAACGGCCTTCTGAGGTCAGAAATAAGTATTTTGTCACAGACAAGGCAAGAGGTAAAAAAAGAGTAATGGGCGCCGGTCTTAGAGAAACAGGGGAGGAGCAATGGGATGAGGGAAGAGGAACGAATTACATAAATATTGTGTACTCGTTAAACACGGTGTGTGTGTGACGATTTTGTAAATAGACACCACACCCCTCTTGCAAAAGCGTAATAAACAATACAACTGCTTCTGATATTGTCTCGGACTGAAATTTCTGAAGTGAGTGAGCTTCGTTTCTCACACAATACATCTCATGATTTTATAGATTTCTATCCAGTCTCCCCTCAGCATCTGCTGTTCCACAGAAAACAAGCCAAGGTTTTTGAGACCTCCTTATAGCTCATACCCTCAAATCCAGGGAGCATCCTGATGAACCTCTTCTGCACCCTCCAAATCCTCCACATCCTCACTATAATGTGGTGACCACAACTGAATGCAGAACCTAAAGTATGTCCAAAGAGCCAAAGAGATATATAGCACGGAAACAGATCCTCCGGTCCAACTCATCCAACCCCACCCAACCTAGTCCCACCTGCCAGCACCCGGCCCATATCCCTCCAAACCCTCCTCTTTATATACCCATCCAGATGCCTTTTAAATGTAGCAATTGTAGCAGCCTCCATCACTTCCTCTGTCAGCCTATTCCACGCACACATCACCCTCTGCGTGAAAATGTTGCCCCTTAGGTCTCTTTTATGTCTTTCCTCTCTCACCCTAAACTTATGACCTCTAGTTCTAGACTCCCCCACCCAGGGAAGAAAACCTTCTCTATTTACCCTATCTATGCCCCTCATGATGTTAGAAACCTCTATAAGGTCACCCCTCAGCCTCCGACACTCCAGGGAAAACAAACCCAGCCGATTCTACTTCTCACTATGGTGCAGATCCTCCAACCCTGACAACATCCTTGTAAATCTTTTGTGAATCCCTTCAGGTTTCACAACAGCGGACACCAGAATTACATGCAATATTCCAAAACCAATATCATGTACAGCCGCAACATGACCTCCCAACTCCTATACTCAATACTCTGACCAATAAAGGAAAGCATACCAAACGCCGCCTTCACTATCCTATCTACTTGCAATTCTACTTTTAAGGAGCTATGAACCTGTACTCCAAACTCAGCAGCACTTCCCTAGGACCTTACCATTAAGTATATAAGTCTTGCTAAGACTTTCATTTCCAAAATGCAGCACATCCAATTAATCAAAATTAAATTCCATCTGCCATTCCTCAGCCCATTGGCCCATCTGATCAAGATCCCGTTGTAATCCGAGGTATCTGTCTTTGCTGTCCACTACACCTCCAATTTTGGTGTCATTTTCAAACTTACTAACTATACCTCTTAAGCTCATATCAAAATTATTTATATAACTGATGAAAAGTAGTGGACCCAGCATCGGTCCTTGTGGAAGTCCACTGGAGACAGGCCTCCAGTCTGAAAAACAACTCTCCACCACCACCCTCTGTCTTCTACCTTTGAGCCAGTTCTGTATCCAATTGGCTAGTTCTCTCTGAATTTCATGAGATCTAACCTTGCGAACCAGTCTCCTATGTGGAACCTTGTAGAATGCCTTACTGAGGTCCATATAGATCACGTCTACCGCTCTGCCCTCGTCAATCCTCGTTGTTAATTTCTTCAAAAACTCAATCAAGGTTGTCCCACGCACAAAGCCATGGTGATTATCACTAATCAGCCCTTGCCTTTCCAAATTCATGTACATCCAGTATCTCAGGATTCCATCCAACAACTTGCCCCTCACTGACATCAAACTCACTGGTCTGTAGTTCCCTGGCTTGTCCTTACCACCTTGCTTAAATAGTGGCACCACGCTAGCCAACCTCCAGTCTTCCTGCGCCTCACCTGTGACTATTGATGATACAACTATCTCAGAAAGAGGCCAGACAATCACTTCCTTAGCTTCCCACAGAATTCTAGGGTGCACCTAATCAGGTCTTCGGAATTTATCCATTTATATGTGCAATTAAAGTGTTATAAAGCTGCAACATGACATCCTCACTCTTGTATTCAACTCCCCGACCTATAAAGGCAAGCACACCTTATGCCTTCTCCACCATCTTATCTACATGTGTGGCTACTTTGAGGGAACTATGGACATGACTCCCAAGATCCCTCTGTCCATGAATGAAGTTCAGGGTCCTGACATTAACTGGATACTTTACCTTAACATTTGATCTCTGAAAGTGCAGTACCTCGCACTTACCCAGATAAACTGCATGTGCCATTTCGCAACCCACTTGCTAACCTACCCATCCACATTTTCATCCCAAGTTATTTGTATATGTCAGGAACAGCAGAGGTCCCAGTACAGAACCCTGTGGAATACCACTAGTCACAGATTTCAATGCTGAAAAACACCTTTCCACCACTCCCTTGCCTTCAATGAGCAAACTGATTCTGAATCCAAGTGGCCAAGTTATCGGGGATCCCATGCATCTTAATCTTCTGCATGTGCCTACCAAAACTGACCTTGTCAAAAGCCTTTCCATGTCGACAACATCCATTGCTCTACCCTCATCGATCACCTTTGTCCCCTGCTCTAAAGATTTAACTAAGTACGTAAGACATGACCTGCCCTGCACAAAGCAGGCCATGCTTTCCCAAATGGGCATAAATCCTACCCATATGAATTCATTCCAAAAGCTTCCCAACCACCAATATAAGACTCAATGGTCTATAATTTCCTGAATAATCCCAATTTCCCTTCTATTCGCCAGTCCTCTGGGACCTCTCTTGTGTCTAGCGTGTATACAAAGGTTTTGGTCAAGGCCCCAGCAATCTCCTCTCTTCACTCTTTCAATATCCTGTGGTATATAACATTGGGCCCTGAGGTCTCAATCACCTTAATGCTCTCCAAGTGACCCAACACCACTTCTTTCTTTATCTCGAAATGCCCTCCCATAATAGCATGCTCTACACGGATCTCCTTATCCTCCATAACCTTCTCCTGTGTGAATACTGACACAAAGTACTCAGTTAGGGTCTCACCCACATCCTCTGCCTCCAAGCACAAGTTCCCTCCTTTATTCCTGAGTGGCCCTACCTTCTCCCTAGCCATCCTGGTATTTTTAATATGTGTATAGAACGCCTTGGGATCCTCTTAAAGCCTAAATGCGATGTCATTTCATGGCCCCTGCTTGAGTACTTTAATGCTTTCTTTATATTAGTCACGGGCCCTGTCCGATTTTAGCTTCCTGAACCTTACATATGCTGATTTTACCCTTTTTTTGACTAAATTCACAACCTCCCTCATTAACCAAGCATCCTTTAACGTACCATCCTTGTCATTCCTGCTTACTGGAACATGTTGTTCTTAAATTCTCATCGACAGGTCTTTAACCAGTTCCCACATGACAAGTGTAGGCTTGCCTGATAACAGACTTTCCCAATTAACACTCCCTAGCTCCTGCCTAATACTGATGTAATTTGCCCAGGCCTGATTTCGTACCTTCCCACAAGGTCCTGACTTATCCTAATTCATAACTATCTTAAAACTTAAAGAAGTCGTGATCACTGTTTATAAAATGCTCTTTTTGCCCATGAATGTGCAAGGAATGGAGGGATGTCAAGGGCAGGCAAAAGGGATGAGTTTAATTTGGTGTCAGGTTTGGCACAACATGACTGACTGAGATGTGCAGATATTGGGATAGTGTTGCTGTGATATCCAAGTCGAATTAAATGCTCTCTCACACGGACATGCACACATCCCATAAGCAACCCTTTGTGATTGTATATTTTCCTGTTGACTCCATGGTTTACAGATCAATAACCAACAGAAAATAAATCAAGATCATACCCATTTTATTGAAAACAATTGTCAGAGCAAATCTGCGTTGAAATGACAGCTGGTGTGTAAGTGGATGTTGGTAACTGAGAGAAAAAAGCCTGCAGATGCTGGAATCCAAGGTGGACAAGCAGGAGGCTGGAAGGACACAGCAAGCCAGGCAGCATCTGCTGGTGGAGAAGTCAATGTTCCCCGTGTAACCCTTCTTCAGGCCTGGGGGTGGGTGTAAGGGGAACTGGAGGAAAAGGAGGAAGGGGGTTGGTGTTGGGGTGGAGGGTTTTGGATGGCGAGAGTGGCGATAGGTGAACACATGAAGAGGATACGGCTGGTTGGTCAGTGGGAGGAGTGAATCTGGTTGGAAGTAAGGGTCGGTCAGGGGAATGGAAGGGAGGAGGAGGGGCTGGGAAAGGAGTCGGGGATGAGAAGGGAGGTTATTTGAAATCAGAGAATTCAATGTTGAGACCTCTGCAGGCTGCCCAGGTGAAAGATGCGATGTTGTTCCTCCAATCTGGTGTGATTCATTGTGGCAATGGAGGAGGCCGAGGATGGTGATGTCGGAAAGGGACTGGGAAGGAGAATTGAAATGGACAGTGACTGGGTGATCAGGTCGGCCCCTGAAGACACAAAAAAACCTGCAGACACTAGAAACCAAAGTGGCCAAGCAGGAGGCTGGAAGAACACAGCAAGCCAGGCAGCATCAGCTGGTGGAGAAGTCAATGTTCCCCGTGTAACCCTTCTTCAGGCCTGGGGGTGGGTGTAAGGGGAACTGTAGGAAAAGGAGGAAGGGGGTTGGTGTTGGGGTGGAGGGTTTTGGATGGCGAGAGTGGCGATAGGTGAACACATGAAGAGGATACGGCTGGTTGGTCAATGGGAGGAGTGAATCTGGTTGGAGGTAAGGGTCGGTCAGGGGAATGGAAGGGAGGAGGAGGGGCTGGGAAAGGAGTCGGGGATGAGAAGGGAGGTTATTTGAAATCAGAGAACTCAATGTTGAGACCTCTGAAGGCTGCCCAGGTGAAAGATGCGGTGTTGTTCCTCCAATCTGTGCTCTGATTCAGGACGCTGAGGATGGTGATTTCGGAGAGGGAAAGGGAAGGGGAATTGAAATGGATAGTGACTGGGTGATCAGGTCGGCCCCTGTGGGCCCAGCTGGGATGATTGGTGAAGCGTTCCCTTAGTTTACATTTGGTCACCCTGATGGAGGGAAGACCACAATGGGAGCACCAGACACAGTAAACTAGATTGTAAGGGAGGTAGGTGGACCTCTGTTTCACTGGGAAGGACTGTTTGGGGCCCTGGATGGAGGGATCAGCACTCTGTCCCTCAACAGTCCACCCCTCTACCCATCCAAAACAGTCTCCCACTCTCCATCCATTATCTGCTGCTCCCCTTACATCCACCCCCAGTCCTGAAGAAGGGTTACACCCGAAACATTGATGTCTCCACCACCTGATGGTTCCTGGCTTGCTGTGTTCTTCCAGCATCCTGCTTGTCTATCAATGTCATTTACTGAGCTTGGTTAGTTACATAATAATGCCCTCACCCCATTTGTATTGATCACTTTTCCTCAATTAAGCCCCCCTGTAAACAGTTTACTGAAGAAGAATATTCTAGATTTCCAATCTCTCAGCGTGAAAGAGCTTCCCCAGAATGACCTGGCAGCAGACTCTCTGTTGTGTTTGACTACTCCCCTCTTCTCCTGAGGGGTAGTTACTATCTATCTGTTCCTGAGTGAACCCTGAAATATCCAGAATGCCAACCCAATACCTGTTCGATGGGAAGGTGCAGTAGCCTATTTTGTGAGGCTCTTCCTCATGAAGATAAGAGTCTTCATACATCCCCACCTCCTAACTCAGATCTCTGTGCTGCCATAGTCAATGGATGCTCATAATGTGTATTTCGTGGCAGATTTCAGGCTGCTCCTATATTTCAGGCTCAAGTCTTTACTGTTTGCACATGCCCAGCTCACTCCTCACCTGATATTCTACAAAGTAACCCTCAATCTTCACCTCATTGTCAACCTGGGATGGACGCGTCCAGGAGATGGTGAGCTCCTGGAGGTTCAGAGACACACACTGTCACCTATCTAGGTGCATTGACAGGAAGGGTACAGACTCTAATAATGGGCTCAATAGACAATTTGGCTGGCCCCCCAACTCCACCTCAAACACTGGGGAAGAGCTGAACACTTATTCGCTGTGGGGTATAAATTGGACAGCACGGCATCTGCCCTCTGGCTCCTCCCAGGGCCAATCTTCAATGTCTCTGTGCCCCAGTCTGGACATCAGTCTGGCCCAATGTCATCTCCAGGGGATATTTTGGACAATGAAGGTGTTACACTGGACTTGCTACTCCTCTGCCCTCTGGGCTGTGGTTATCGGTGCTCGTTTGTCTTCACAATTTCAACTTCATGTCCAAAAATGGATGCACCAGGTAAACTCTCTCACCCAGTGAAGAAATCATTAAACTGAGGTCTTGTGCATATTTGGACCTGTTTCTCTCAATAACCCACAAGTAACACTGCATTTTGTCTCTCAATCATTACAACACCAATATGACAGTGCAGGAATAGATTCCTGATGAAGGGCTTTTGCCTGAAACATCGATTTTCCTGCTCCTCGGATGCTGCCTGACCTGCTGTGCTTTTCCAGCACCACTCTAATCTAGACTCTGGATTCCAGCACCTGCAGTCCTTGTTTTTACCAATATGACAGTCCTCATTCATCTGACTTGTCTCATCTCGCACTATCACACTTTGTCCAGTCTCAGTGTGTGGTGTCGAGATGTAGTCAGCGAGTTCCTGCAGGTAAAGGATCTCTCTCGCCCAAAGAGTCAACATTGAAGCAATTTACAGATTGAATCCTTGGTTCCATCAGGATTGTGTCCAACAGATTCTTGGTCAGAATCTCCACGCCTTCCAGCCTGGTCAGATTCACACCCACTGTGTTCATTTCCTTCTCCCTCTCCTTGAGCCAAGCATCCAGTAAGCTGCACCTGAACGGAGATCCTTCTTTCTCCTCCAACATTTCCTCTCGTTTACTTTCCACTTGCTCCCCAGCCTGGATGGAAAGCAGTGTTTGTGACAGCCCCATTTGGAAGATGGTCCGGCAATTCCAGACCATTCTCCTGAAGGGTTAGACCTTGTCCTTGATCTCGGAGGAGGCCTTTGCAGCTGGGTTGTTGATCAGATCATTGCTCTTCACCTCGATGTCATTGAATTGACCCATGACCCACTGGCACTGAGTGACCACACCACTACTGACCTCACGGGAACGCTGAGTGGCTTTTGAGTCCAACATCTTCAGAGTGTGTAACCAGACTCTCGGGGACACTGTGTTCTCTCTCCGTTCACCCAGCAGCTTGGGCAGCATTGAGGAAACGCTGACAGCCTCCTGGTAGTTCACTGGGTTTCTGATAAGGAAGAAGTGTCCATGAAAGGTGCAATGCCATCTCTCCACATGTTTCTTGTTCTCATCCGATATGTCGCCAGAGCCCTTTCCCTCGATTTGGAGCATGGGGATGTTTCTAACCATCGCCTCCAGGTTTCGCTGGATATTCCGTATGTTGCCAGTAGAGGAATGATCCTGGTCAAACAGAAAGAAGGCCTGAGCACCGTCCAACCCCCCCGTGGCAATGTGAGTGGCTGAGCCCTGCTCAAAGACAGAAAGGGAGGTGATCAGCTGCGGCCCCAGTAAGGTCATGGTAAGCCCCTCAAACTGGGTGGGAGCTTGGTACTGGATGGTGTAATGATACTATGGCTGGGTTTGGAAGCTGCAGTACATCTCTCCGTGCTGCTCTCTCTCTGAGTTTTCTCTTGGTGTTTTATCTCCTGGGTTGGAGATTGTCATATGAGACAATTGGTTTTATTAAGAATGTGTTTATGGGAACGCACTATGTTGGAAAAGTTAATTATTGTAGTTAATACATTTTTGTTAAGCATCTTGATAGTGTTACAATTTAGCCAATTCTTTTATTGTTATTTTGTCTATATTTTAGTTTTGTGTAAAGATTAAGTGTGTTTTGATGAACATCGAGTAGTGTGACCAATCAAAATGCGACTGGAATGCGACACTCTCCTCCAAGATGGCGACTTGCGTACACTGCCATCCTGAAAATCCCACAGCCGCTGCCTCTGATTGCTGGAGAAGCTTTGCCACCATTGCTGCTCCCGCTGGTCCCAAACTACTGGGAGGACAGTCTTGGTGCCACGACTTAGATGTTACATCATCGGGCGTACAGCCCACTCTCGCAGAAGTGAAAAGGGAAAAAAAATGGAAGAAAGCAGATGGGAGTGGATGGGCCCTGGGCTCAAGCACCCCCCATGCAGCCCTACAATCTGTTGCCATCTTCAGTTGTTAATTAGTGCATCAATTTGACATTTGAATCGTGAGCCTTAGAAATCACCATGTGTGAGACCAAACATCTCACTGTGGAAGAGGATTATATTGTTTTTGTCATTGAGTGGGAATGACGGATGGTGGATGCTGCTTTTAGAGCATTTTCGGTCTATGGGATCGCAGATATTTCGTGTTGATAGAGAAGAGCACTGGAAGTCAATTCACCCTGTTTCCCATGCTCATGATGGGCCACCCCCTTTAACTGCCTCATATTCATTCCCAGGATGAGGGCATCGCTGCCCAGGCAGCATTTATTGCCCATCTCTAAATGACCAGAGGACAGTTAAGAGTCACCCAGATTGCTGTGTCTGGAGTCACATGTAGGACAGTCCAGGTAAGGTTGGCAATTTCCTTCCCTTAAGGACATTCGTGAACCAGGTGAGGTTTTCTGTCAATTGACGACGTTTCATGGTCATCATTGGATTCTTCATGGAAGATTTTTATTGACCTCAAATTCCACCATCGGCAACTCCCCTTATCAGGTTCTGCTTTACACTCACTCTGTGATTGCCCTCTTTTGTGGGCCCGTACCTTTCCCATCTGGTCGGGTCCGGTCCTAATGTTCACTGCTGTCTGGAGCATGTTTTTTCTCGGCCA
>NW_025214050.1:14916-15713 GCF_004010195.1 Chiloscyllium plagiosum | reverse complement strand
CTGAAGATTGCGTGTTGGAAAATATTAGACCAGACTTTCTGACAACTTGACATCCTCTTTGTGCCCGAGGATGTGCAATTTACATCAGCCCCGGCGCGGCAACAGGGAAGGGTGTTGGCGAGACTCTATTGGAAACTTGGAACCTCATTCATGGCTTCACTGACCAAGGACCATGGAATATTGTGGAAGGTCCAGGATGAGGGGAATAAAAATACTCACCTGGAAGGCACAGTGAAGGCTGACATCAAGACTCCTGGGAGAAGACCATGAAGCAACCCAATAAGGCCCAGGAGAAGATCTGCACTGACAGGGAGACCCACCTTCGTGGAAGGGAACCAGCTCTCGGTCGGAGAGGAAGGAGATTCCAACGGCCCAGCTCAAACATGTGGATCATTGCAGCTAATATCCTTCACAGATGGATAGAGCTATGCAGAGAATAAATATTGTGGGAATTTGGGAATTGTTCACATCGTAGTGTTAACTTTGTGAATAAAATCACGCTGAAATAGAAATCAAATTCTGTTTCCCTTTATCTGCACCACTAACAATAACTTTGAGTAAAGTTTTGTTTTAATACACAGACTGCTTGAAGTGTCTGAAGCACGGACACCAAACTGCATCATCTGCTGACATTTCCGCCACCTCCAAACCGACCCCACCACCAGAGACATTTTTCCCTCCCTACCCCTTTCCACTTTCCGCAAAGACCGTTCCCTCCGTGACTACCTGGTCAGGTCCACGCCCCCCCCCCCCCCCCCCCCCCCCCCCCCCCCCCCCCCCCCCCCCCCCCCCCCCCC
>NW_025214050.1:9476-14904 GCF_004010195.1 Chiloscyllium plagiosum | reverse complement strand
AGCAACCCACCCTCCTGTCCTGGCACCTTCCCCTGCCACCACAGGATTTGCTAAACCTGCGCCCACACCTCTCCCCTCACCTCCATCCAAGGCCCCAAAGGAGCCTTCCACATCCATCAACGTTTCACCTGCACATCCGTTACTCCCGATGCAGTCTCCTCTACATTGGGGAGACTGGACGCCTCCTCACAGAGCGCTTCAGGGAACATCTCTGGGACACCCGCACCAATCAAGCCCACCGCCCTGTGGCCCAACTCCCCCTCCCACTCTGCTGAGGACATGCAGGTCCTGGGCCTCCTCCACCGCCACTCCCTCACCATCCGACGCCTGGAGGAAGAACGCCTCACCTTCCACCTCGGAACACCTCAACCCAATGGATCAATGTGGACTCCACCAGTTTCCTCATTTCCCCTCCCCCCACCTTACCCCAGTTCCAACCTTCCAGCTCAGCACCATCCTCATGACCTGTCCCACCTGTCAGTGGAAACAGGCCTTTTGGCCAACAAGTCCACACTGACCCTTCGAAGAGTAAGCTACCCAGACCCAAACCCCCCTCCCCCATTTAGCCCTGACTAATACACCTAACTCACACATCTCTGAACATTGTGCCAATGCACCTAACCTGCACATCTTTGAACTGTGGGAGGAAACTGGAACACCTGGAGGAAACCCACCCAGGCACGGAGAATGTGCAACTCCACACAGACAGTTACACAAGGCTTGAATCGAACATGGGTCCCTGGCACTGTGAGGCTCAGTATGTAGAAGGCTAAGGAGTGATCTGATTAAAGTCTTCAGGCTATTAACAGGAAAAGATAGGGTCTACATAAACATAAACTATTTCCCCTAATTTGGAGATTCTCGAACTAGGGAACATAGTTTGTGAATTGGGGTCAGACTGTTTAACAGCAATGTTAGGAAACATTTCTACACATAATGGGTGGTAGATGTTTGGAACTCAACTTCCAGAAAATCATTAGGTGCTATATTAATTGCTAATTTTAAATCTGAGACATGGGTACTAAGGGGTACAGGCCAAAAGCCGGTAAATAGATCAGACATGGTGCCTCTGAATGGTAGAACAAGCCCAAGTGACTGACTCCTGTTCCTATGAATAAGTAGACCAGGGTAATTGTGTTATGCCAACGTAAGTTTCTCACCACTGGCCCAGTTGTGCATGTTCCCAAGTTGTCACCTGACTGCTCTGGTAAGGGTTTCAGCATATTAGTGCCACAAGTAATTAAATAAGATTCTGCTACAATATAGGGAAATAATTCAATGATTCTGTATTTATTGCTGATGTGTACAGAAGCAGGTGTATTAATTTGTCTGTGAAATAATCTACTCATATAGCAATACCATCTGATCACTGGTGCATCAAATGAATATATTGCTCATTTAATTCTCCCACTAAGGAGTTGGATGAGTTCTTACATATGCAGCTAATCCACAGGAATAATTTCAGGTGCAATTTTGCTAGCATAATAATGTGCATATCAAACTGCTTCTTGAGACCATTTCGAACACACTTATTTGGAATTGCATAAAATTGTCTGAGGTTGCTCCTTGTATTTTAATTTTTGTAAAAGCATACAATTGGAAGTACAGTAAATTTGATAGGGCTGAGCCTAATAATGTAAAATGGAAAGGGAAGAGAGTGTGGCAGTGTACAAATGGAAAGTTATAAGTAAAGTCATGTGAAAATAAAATCTGGCAGACCACGTGAGTGCCTTCCTGGAGGATGGAATTTTCTTTTCATTCACTCATGAGAAGTAGACTTTCCTGGCTGAGCCATTGGTGTAACCTGTCTCTTGTTGCCCTCGAAGCTGGTGGTGATTTGCCACCTTGAACCACTGCATTTCATGTGTGGTTGGTAGATCCATAATGCTGTTGGGGAGGAGTTTCAGAATTTTGACCTAGTTACTCTGGAGGAGTGGCAAATATATTTTTAAGTCAGGATGGGAGTGGTTTTGAGGGCAATTTGCAGGTGGTGAGGTTTCCTTGTGTTTGTTCTCCTTGTCTTCCTAGATGGTCATTGTCATGGATTTGGAAAATACTGTCTCAGAAGCTTTAATGAATTTCTACAGTGCATTTTGTAGTTGGTATGCATTGCTGCAACTAAGCATTGGTGATGAAAGGAGTGAACCTTTGTAGTAATGCCAGTCAAATGGGCTGCTTTATCCTGGATGGTGTCAAGCTTCTGGAGTGATGTTGGAGCTGCACTCATTTAGGCAAGTGAGTGGTATTCCATCATTCTCCTGATTTGTGCCTGTGTGACCTTCCCTTGCAACCGCAGGAGGTGCAACACTTGCGCCCATACCTCCCCCCTCACTTCTCTCCAAGTCCCCAAAGGAAACTTCCATATCCGCCACAGATTCACCTGCCCCTCCACCCACATTATCTACTGCATCCGCTGCAGCCGGTGTGGCCTCCTCTATATTGGGGAGACAGGCCGCCTACTTGCGGAGCGATTCAGAGAGCACCTCTGGGCCAACCCAATCACCCTGTAGCACAGCATTTCAACTCCCCCTCCCACTCCACCGAGGATATGCAGGTCATTGGACTCATCCACCGCCAAACCACAACAACGCGACGGTCGGAGGAGGAGCGTCTTATCTTCCGACTGGGGACCCTCCAACCGCAGGGGATGAACTTGGACTTCACCAGTTTCTTTCTCCCCCCTCCCCCCACCTTGTCTCCGCCGGGTCCCCCCAGCCCGGCGCCGCCTTCCTGACCTGCAGTCTTCTTGTTGACCTCTCCGCCTCCATCCTACTCCGACCTATCACCCTCACCTTGACCTCTTTCCACCTATCACATTTCCAACTCCCCTCCTCCAAGTCCCTCCTCCCTACCTTTTATCTTCTCCTGCTGAACACTCTCTGCTCATTCCTGAAGAAGGGCCTGTGCCCGAAACGTCGAATCTCCTGTTCCCTGGATGCTGCCTGACCTGCTGTGCTGTTCCAGCAATAAAGTTTCATCTTTGCACTGTGGCAGGAAACCGGACCACCCAGATACAGGGAGAATGTGCAAACTCCACACAGACAGGCGCCTGAGGGTGGAATTGAACCCGGGTCATGAGGCTGTGAGAAAACAGTGTTAACCACAGAACCACAGCACAGTGCTGCCGATGGAAGATAGCTGGTGTATCATTGAAAGCCTGTTGCAGAGAATTCTCAGTATAATTCCAGTCCCTGAATGTCAGAAAAGAAAAATATTTCATATTCCATTTATCTGAAAACCTGCAGAAAGAATTCATGATGTCAAGAATGGAAAAGCATTTAGAAACAGCCTATGCATTTGGTAATGGAGTCTCGCACAATGGGGGAGAGGCTGGTTTTCCAAAGTTTCGTGAATACTGTCGAAGTAACATCACATATTTTTACTGGCTGCCGAAAGAAAAAATGTGCCGACGATGCTGTGTTCGACTAAGGATTGAATTACAGCTTTAATGTAGGGTGGCTCCCCCCTGAGGTTGGGGATTGAATTACAGCTTTAATGTAGGGTGACTTCCCCCTGAGGTTGGGGATTGAATTACAGCTTTAATATAGGGTGGCTCCCCCCTGAATTTGGGGATTGAATTACAGCTTTAATATAGGGTGACTTCCCCCTGTGGTTGGAGATTGAATCACAGCTTTAATGTAGGGTGGCTCCCCCCTGAGGTTGGGGATTGAATTACAGCTTTAATGTAGGGTGACTTCCCCCTGAGGTTGCGGATTGAATTACAGCTGTAATGTAGGGTGACTCCCCCTGAGGTTGGGGATTGAATTACAGCTTTAATGTAGGGTGGCTCCCCCCTGAGGTTGGGGATTGAATTACAGCTTTAATGTAGGGTGACTTCCCCCTGAGGTTGGGGATTGAATTACAGCTTTAATGTCGGTTGGCTCCCCCCTGAGGTTGGGGATTGAATCACAGCTTTAATGTCGGTTGGCTCCCCCCTGAGGTTGGGGATTGAATTACAGCTTTAATGTAGGGTGACTTCCCCCTGTGGTTGGAGATTGAATCACAGCTTTAATGTTGGGTGGCTGCCCCCGAGGTTGGGGATTGAATTACAGCTTTAATGTAGGGTGACTTCCCCCGAGGTTGGGGATTGAATTACAGCTTTAATGTCGGTTGGCTCCCCCCTGAGGTTGAGGATTGAGTTACAGCTTTAATGTAGGGTGGCTCCCCCTGAGTTTGGGGATTGAATTACAACTTTAATGTAGGGTGGCTCCCCCCTGAGGTTGGAGATTGAATTACAGCTTTAATGTAGGGTGACTTCCCCCGAGGTTGGGGATTGAATTACAGCTTTAATGTCGGATGGTTCCCCCCTGAGGTTGCGGATTAAATTACAGCTTCGATGTTGGGTGGCTCCCCCCTGAATTTGGGGATTGAATTACAGCTTTAATGTAGCGTGGCGCCCCCCTGAGTTTGGGGATTGCTTAACAAAAGAATGAAGAGACAAATAAAACCTGCTGATGCTGGAAGCCACAATAGACAGGCAGGAGGCTGCAAGAACACAGCAAGCCAGGCAGCATCAGGAGGTGGAGAAGTCAACGTTTCAGGTGGAACCCTTCTCCAGGAGTGAAGAATGAAGACACCCAGTTCCAGTTTGCTCTCCTTCCATTTTTCTCTCATCATACTTACTGGGACAAGGTGTCTCTGAGTGAGCTGTCCTGCTGTTTTATCATCACACCTGGGAGATACACACACCAAAGCTTTTTCATGCAGAGAACAGAATCAATTTGGGAAACTACTACAACATTCTACAGTCCCTGAATGAGCTGCAGACAATCCCATTGGTGATCAAAGAGAGTTCAGTGTTGGAACATACAACACAGAACAGTGGAGCACAGAAAAGGTCCTTCACACCTTGATGCTGTGCTGATATTTTATCCTCCTCTCAGGTCAAACTAACCTCCATCCCCTTCATTTTACAATCATCCATGTGACTATCACTTAAATATTCTGAATGTATCTGACTCCACTACCACTGCTGGCAGTGTATTCTACACACCCACCACTCTCTGTGTAAAGAACCTACCTCTGGCATCTCCCCGAAACTCAATCCCTCTGCTAATGAAAGGCAATGCACCACATGCCTTCATAACAAACCTGTCAACTTGGGTAGACATGGATCCCGTGATCCATCTGTTCCTCCATCCTGCCAAGAATCCTGCTGTTAACCTTACAATCTGCATTCACGTTCAAGGGTATGGCACTTTATAAATGAGACCAGTCACCTAGATTTCAGAAGTCTTTCCCAGAAGTGAGCTTTGTTTCAATCCTTTATCCCATAATGAACCACTACCTACTCAGGGCCTGAGGTTTGCATGCTTTAGACAGTGGATCTAATATCTCTTAACATAGAACATAGAACAGTACAGCGCAGAACAGGCCCTTCGGCCCTCGATGTTGCGCTGACCTGTGGACTTTTCTCAGTTCGTCCCCC
>NW_025214050.1:0-9014 GCF_004010195.1 Chiloscyllium plagiosum | reverse complement strand
CCCACCAAAATAGAGCCGATTCCAAACCTGCTGCAATCTGGTTGCGGGCCTTGAACTCATCGGGGAGCCCTCTCGGAACTCCGACAGAGTCGAGAAAAATCTTATCATCAAAGGAAGTATCGAAAAACGAGCTTTTACTCCTCTCATTCTTTGTTGCTACCACCTTCTCCTTCTCAAATGCCAAGGTGAATGGGATTGCCAATTGCACAATTGCACATATCCCTCTCCAGTCAGGAGGTAGGGTAGGTCACAATATTCTGCCTCCACAGTCCCACCAGAGATCCACCCAGTGACCCCGGAGTGCTGAGTAGTTCCCTCCTTTGTCTGTTTTGGTGTCATTCTGAGTTTCTATAAAAGCCTCAGCTCCCCCAAGTCTCTAGACCAATTTGTACCCTGTTGGCTTATACACGATGTGTGATTCCCCACCCTGGTCAAAAATGGCGGGGGAGCATTCAAATCTGTCTTCTTCAAGGGAGGGAATGTTAGAGATAGGGTTGTACAATTCCTATCATTCCATGCAGTCTTATCCTGATACAGGGCTATCATACATTCCATACCCTTCCTGTTTCGGTTCCACCCGAGCGGAAAGGGGACTATGTGACCAACCGGCCTACCGGAGGCAAATGCATAGTAATTGGTTTTATTCAGAGTTTTAACAGTGTACTTTACCCATTCAACCCAGGCATTTGTGTCCCCGTATCCAGTTTCTATTTCACTGGTCTGCTTCAAGTCCTTCACTTCTATAATTTTTGCCACCTTTGGGTCTTTGGGAGGGCAAAAGGTCGATGAATCTTCCTATCAGGTTGTTTGGCTCATTTTCCATTTCCTACGACTATTTGGAAACAGCAGCCTGAAAAGATAGCCATTACTATCTTTAAATCGTTACTAAGGAGGCGAGACCCATTTTTACAGGGAACGGAGTCTTCAGAGGAGGTATTCCTAATGGTGAGATATATCGGGTGGCACTTTCTATCAGGACAGTCTAGAGCTGGGCGAAAGGGGGCTCTATGGATAGTGATGCCACGGGGCGGTTTTTGCAAACCATATATATTGTATTGCATGTTAAATCTCTCGGTCCTTCAATACGATTGTAGGATGCTGGGAACGCTTAGAGTTACCATATTAGCCTTCTTAGTATTGGGATTTTGTCAAATGATGCTGTCATCTCCATATTTGTTACTAACGGTCCCTGAGTCTGAACATCCCCAAGTAAGAGGTTGATGCTTGCAGCCGAGTAAAATGCGCAGATGGAAAGTATCAGAGGGAGTATACTTCCTCCGAAATCCTTCTTAAGACCCGACCGGACACAAGGTGGGCGGCACGGTGGCACTGCTGCCTCACAGCACCAGAGACCCGGGTTCAATTCCCGCCTCAGGTGACTGACTGTGTGCAGTTTGCACATTCTCCCCGTGTCTGCGTGGGTTTCCTCCGGGTGCTCCGGTTTCCTCCCACAGTCCAAAGATGTGCAGGTCAGGTGAATTGGCCATGCTAAATTATTCGTAGTGTTAGGTAAGGGGTAAATGTAGGGGTATGGGTGGGTTACGCTTTGGCGGGTCGGTGTGGACTTGTTGGGCCGAAGGGCCTGTTTCCACAATGTAAAGTAATCTAATCTAATACCTTAGATTAGATTAGATTACTTTACATTACTTTAGATTACTTAATCTAATACCTTAGATTAGATTAGATTACTTACGGTGTGAAAACAGGCCCTTCGGCCCAACAAGTCCACACTGATCCGCCGAAGTGTATCCCACCCAGACCCATACTCCTACAATTACCCCTTCACCTTTTGCCCGAAACGTCGATTTTGCTGAAGCTCCTCGATGCTGCCTGAATTGCTGTGCTCTTCCAGCACCATTGATCCAGAATCCATTTTCTCCATCAGCCTACCTTATCAAAGACTTTATTGAAGTCCAAGTAACCACATCAATTGCCCTACCCTCATCTACTTGCTTGGTCACCTTCTCAAAAAACTCTGAAGTTTGTAAGACACGACTGCCCTTGATGAAACCATGTTGACTATCTGAAATCAAATTGCTGTTTGCTAAGTGATTATAAATCTTATCTCTTATAATCCTTTCCAAAACATTTCCTACAACTGAAGTAAGGCTTACTGGTCTCTAATTACCTGGGTCATCTCTGCTGCCCTTCTTCAACAAGGGCACAGCATTTGTAATCCTCCAGTCCTCAGGTACTAAACCCGTCGACAATGACGGCTTAAATATCAAAGCCAAAGGCTCTGCTCTCTCCTCCCGAGCTTCCCAGAGAATCCTCGGATCAATCCCATCTGGCCCAGGAGACTTGTCGACTTTCACGCCTTCTAGAATTGATAACATCTGTGCGTAACTAGCCTCAATAATTTCTAGTCTAATATCTCGTACCTCATTTTTCTCCTAAACAATATTCTCCTTTCCCTGAGTAAACGCCGATGAGAAATGTTCATTTAGCACCTCTCCGATCTCTACAGGGTCCACACTCAACTTCCCACTTCTGTCTTTGACTGGCTCTTTTCCTCCCCTAATCATTCTTTTATTCCTCACATACCTATAGAAAGCTTTAGGGTTCTCCTTTATTCTATTTGCTAAAGACTGTTCGTGTCCTCTATTTGCTCTTCTTAACTCTCCCTTTAAATCCTTCCTAGCTGATCTGTAACTCTCCGTCGCCTCAACTGTACCAAGTTGCCTCATTAACACATAAGCCTCTTCTTCTCAACAAGAGATGCAATTTCTGTCGTAAACCATGGTTCCCTTACCTTATCACTTTGTCCCTGCCTGACCAAGACATACCTATCAAAGACACTCAATATCTTTTCCTTAAGCCAGCTCCACATTTCGATTGTCTGCATCCCCTGCATTTTGCTACCCCATTCTATGCATCTTAACTCTTGCCTAATCGCATTATAATTGCCCTTGCCCTATCGATAACACTTGACCTGTGGCATGTACCGACCCCTTTCCATTGCTAAACTAAACCTAACGTAATGTATTATTCCCATCCATCCTCCACTGATCCTGGAACCAATTGTCTAACCCCACAGAGAGCATAATCACAGCAACACTCACTTATGGCCAGCCTGCTGGGGTGAAATCCTCTGGTAGGGTGACGGGTGTCATTCCAGAAGTGGGGAATTGATTCCTGGTATCCCGGTTTTGGCCTTCAGCTGGTGAGCTTTTCTGGGAGTTGGTTTAATTAACAGAGGGGTTCGCCTCCATGTTCAAATGGTTTAGGGGCTCATCATCTGAGATTTGGACAGAATTGAAGAGGTTTAAACAGATTCAGTCTGAGATTTGGACGGAATTGAAGAGGATTAAAGAGATCCAGTCTGAGTTTTGGACAGATATGGAGAAGTTTAGACAGGTTTAGGCTGAGATTTGGACAGGTTTGAACAGATTTGAGGTGTGAAATATCCCAGCAGATTTAAACACTTCCCGAATACTGTCCTACATCATTAAATATAACTTAGGTGAGGAAATTTGTTTAATTTCAGTTAGCTGTGTTATAAGTTAGGGAAATTGCTCTTAAGATTGCTAAAGAGGTTCTGGGGTTTGAAGACGCTTCCCAAACTCTCCAAGGAATTTTAAAAATACAGTGGAAGGATATACTTTTCGAATTAGCCAATATGGTAGAATTGGTTTCAACCAGGGACCAAAGGAAAGCTGAAAATGTAGCGGTTGGTCAAACCCTTAGGTGTATCAGAGACACAGACAGGTACAGGAGAGTTAGAGAAACATATGTTGCACATGAGGGAACTGGAGATAAAAGATAAAGAAAAGGAGAGATTGTTCGTAGCTGAGCGAGAGGAGAGAGAAGAGAGAGGATTTGAAGTTGCAAATTAGTGAGTAAGGTCAAGTTAACAAGATGGAAATAAAGAGAGAAGGGAGAGATGTATACAAATCTCTTAAAAAATGCCATATTTTGATGAGAAAGATGATGAAGCCTTGTTTATTCATTTGAAAACCTTCACACATATCATCTATTGCATCCTTTGGCCCCAAAGGAAACTTCCATATCCGCCACAGATTCACCTGTACCTTCACACATATCATCTATTGCATCCTTTGGCCCCAAAGGAAACTTCCATATCCGCCACAGATTCACCTGTACCTTCACACATATCATCTATTGCATCCTTTGGCCCCAAAGGAAACTTCCATATCCGCCACAGATTCACCTGTACCTTCACACATATCATCTATTGCATCCTTTGGCCCCAAAGGAAACTTCCATATCCGCCACAGATTCACCTGTACCTTCACACATATCATCTATTGCATCCTTTGGCCCCAAAGGAAACTTCCATATCCGCCACAGATTCACCTGTACCTTCACACATATCATCTATTGCATCCTTTGGCCCCAAAGGAAACTTCCATATCCGCCACAGATTCACCTGTACCTTCACACATATCATCTATTGCATCCTTTGGCCCCAAAGGAAACTTCCATATCCGCCACAGATTCACCTGTACCTTCACACATATCATCTATTGCATCCTTTGGCCCCAAAGGAAACTTCCATATCCGCCACAGATTCACCTGTACCTTCACACATATCATCTATTGCATCCTTTGGCCCCAAAGGAAACTTCCATATCCGCCACAGATTCACCTGTACCTTCACACATATCATCTATTGCATCCTTTGGCCCCAAAGGAAACTTCCATATCCGCCACAGATTCACCTGTACCTTCACACATATCATCTATTGCATCCTTTGGCCCCAAAGGAAACTTCCATATCCGCCACAGATTCACCTGTACCTTCACACATATCATCTATTGCATCCTTTGGCCCCAAAGGAAACTTCCATATCCGCCACAGATTCACCTGTACCTTCACACATATCATCTATTGCATCCTTTGGCCCCAAAGGAAACTTCCATATCCGCCACAGATTCACCTGTACCTTCACACATATCATCTATTGCATCCTTTGGCCCCAAAGGAAACTTCCATATCCGCCACAGATTCACCTGTACCTTCACACATATCATCTATTGCATCCTTTGGCCCCAAAGGAAACTTCCATATCCGCCACAGATTCACCTGTACCTTCACACATATCATCTATTGCATCCTTTGGCCCCAAAGGAAACTTCCATATCCGCCACAGATTCACCTGTACCTTCACACATATCATCTATTGCATCCTTTGGCCCCAAAGGAAACTTCCATATCCGCCACAGATTCACCTGTACCTTCACACATATCATCTATTGCATCCTTTGGCCCCAAAGGAAACTTCCATATCCGCCACAGATTCACCTGTACCTTCACACATATCATCTATTGCATCCTTTGGCCCCAAAGGAAACTTCCATATCCGCCACAGATTCACCTGTACCTTCACACATATCATCTATTGCATCCTTTGGCCCCAAAGGAAACTTCCATATCCGCCACAGATTCACCTGTACCTTCACACATATCATCTATTGCATCCTTTGGCCCCAAAGGAAACTTCCATATCCGCCACAGATTCACCTGTACCTTCACACATATCATCTATTGCATCCTTTGGCCCCAAAGGAAACTTCCATATCCGCCACAGATTCACCTGTACCTTCACACATATCATCTATTGCATCCTTTGGCCCCAAAGGAAACTTCCATATCCGCCACAGATTCACCTGTACCTTCACACATATCATCTATTGCATCCTTTGGCCCCAAAGGAAACTTCCATATCCGCCACAGATTCACCTGTACCTTCACACATATCATCTATTGCATCCTTTGGCCCCAAAGGAAACTTCCATATCCGCCACAGATTCACCTGTACCTTCACACATATCATCTATTGCATCCTTTGGCCCCAAAGGAAACTTCCATATCCGCCACAGATTCACCTGTACCTTCACACATATCATCTATTGCATCCTTTGGCCCCAAAGGAAACTTCCATATCCGCCACAGATTCACCTGTACCTTCACACATATCATCTATTGCATCCTTTGGCCCCAAAGGAAACTTCCATATCCGCCACAGATTCACCTGTACCTTCACACATATCATCTATTGCATCCTTTGGCCCCAAAGGAAACTTCCATATCCGCCACAGATTCACCTGTACCTTCACACATATCATCTATTGCATCCTTTGGCCCCAAAGGAAACTTCCATATCCGCCACAGATTCACCTGTACCTTCACACATATCATCTATTGCATCCTTTGGCCCCAAAGGAAACTTCCATATCCGCCACAGATTCACCTGTACCTTCACACATATCATCTATTGCATCCTTTGGCCCCAAAGGAAACTTCCATATCCGCCACAGATTCACCTGTACCTTCACACATATCATCTATTGCATCCTTTGGCCCCAAAGGAAACTTCCATATCCGCCACAGATTCACCTGTACCTTCACACATATCATCTATTGCATCCTTTGGCCCCAAAGGAAACTTCCATATCCGCCACAGATTCACCTGTACCTTCACACATATCATCTATTGCATCCTTTGGCCCCAAAGGAAACTTCCATATCCGCCACAGATTCACCTGTACCTTCACACATATCATCTATTGCATCCTTTGGCCCCAAAGGAAACTTCCATATCCGCCACAGATTCACCTGTACCTTCACACATATCATCTATTGCATCCTTTGGCCCCAAAGGAAACTTCCATATCCGCCACAGATTCACCTGTACCTTCACACATATCATCTATTGCATCCTTTGGCCCCAAAGGAAACTTCCATATCCGCCACAGATTCACCTGTACCTTCACACATATCATCTATTGCATCCTTTGGCCCCAAAGGAAACTTCCATATCCGCCACAGATTCACCTGTACCTTCACACATATCATCTATTGCATCCTTTGGCCCCAAAGGAAACTTCCATATCCGCCACAGATTCACCTGTACCTTCACACATATCATCTATTGCATCCTTTGGCCCCAAAGGAAACTTCCATATCCGCCACAGATTCACCTGTACCTTCACACATATCATCTATTGCATCCTTTGGCCCCAAAGGAAACTTCCATATCCGCCACAGATTCACCTGTACCTTCACACATATCATCTATTGCATCCTTTGGCCCCAAAGGAAACTTCCATATCCGCCACAGATTCACCTGTACCTTCACACATATCATCTATTGCATCCTTTGGCCCCAAAGGAAACTTCCATATCCGCCACAGATTCACCTGTACCTTCACACATATCATCTATTGCATCCTTTGGCCCCAAAGGAAACTTCCATATCCGCCACAGATTCACCTGTACCTTCACACATATCATCTATTGCATCCTTTGGCCCCAAAGGAAACTTCCATATCCGCCACAGATTCACCTGTACCTTCACACATATCATCTATTGCATCCTTTGGCCCCAAAGGAAACTTCCATATCCGCCACAGATTCACCTGCACCTCCACACACATCATCTATTGCATCCTCTACATCCGATGTGGCCTCCTCTATATTGGGGAGACAGGCCGCCAACTTGCGGAGCATTTCAGAGAACACCTCTGGGACACCCGGACCAACCAACCTAACCACCCTGTGGCTCAAAACTTCAACTCCCCCTCCCACTCCACCAAGGACATGCAGGTCTTTGGACTCCTCCATCGCCAGACCACAACAAAACGACGGCTGGAGGAAGAGCGCCTCATCTTCCGCCTAGGAACCCTCCAACCACAACGGATGAACTCGAATTTCACCAGTTTCCTCATTTACCCTCCCTTGTCTTAGTCAAATCCATCGAACTGAGCACCGCCTTCCTAACCTGCAATCTTCTTCCCAACCTGTCCGTCCCCACCCCAGTCTGACCTATCACCCTCACCTTGACCTCCTTCCACCTATCGCATTTCTGACGCCCCTCCCCCAAGTCCCTCCTCCCTACCTTTTATCTTAGCCTGCTGGACAAACTTTCCTCATTCCTGAAGAAGGGCTTATGCCCGAAACGTCGATTCTCCTGTTCCCTGGATGCTGCCTGACCTGCTGCGCTTTTCCAGCAACACATTTTCAGCTCTGATCTCCAGCATCTGCAGACCTCACTTTCTCCTATCAGGTGAGGGGTCAAGAGATGATGCAGATGTCACACAGAGTATTCTGAGAGCTTCTGAACTGGTACCAGAAGCATTTCGACCGAATTTCAGAAACATAAAGAAGGAGCCGGGTCAGACTTAGGTTGAATTCAAATGAATTAAACACAGTAATTTTAATGTATGGGTGTGTGTCCTAAAAGCAGATAAGATATATCAGGCTCTGAGAGATTATTCTGCTGGAGGAGTTGGTAAACTCAGTTGGAGAGATGATCAGAATTCATGTGGATGGACAGAAAGTTCACGAAATGTGAAGAGCAGCAGAGATGGCAGATGTATATGCATTGGTGCATTTGGCGGAATTTGGCTTCCAAAAGGAATTTCTTACCATGAAGGATAAAAATTGGAAGAATGGGAGATCTTTCACTGAGAAAAAGTCGAGTAAATCACACGGGAAATAGTTTCCCTCAGGAGAAAAAAGAAGCCAAAGGGGGTGGAAAGGAGTTGAAAGGCTTCAGGTGTTTGATTCTAATAGAGTGGGACACATGCAGTTACGTGTTGATAGTTTAAGAAGGGCCCTGGGAAAAGGTGTTTTCACGGTCAGAAGGTGGGACACATAAAGTCCCAGTGCTGGTGGTTGTGGGAAAAGATGTGGTAAATGAGGCTAAACCAGTGGGATGAATGAAAGTAATAAAGGAAACCTCAGGAAAGGCTGAGGAGCTGCAGGAGAGTGCACAGCCCAGGCAGGGGCTGGGTATTGGGTTAGTGCCCAATCTCTATAAAGACTTCACCTCTGTGGGTCAAGTTTACTCAGGAAGAACAGGGGGAGAAGGGAAAGATGTGACAACTTTGAGCGATTCGGGAGGTAATCAGTCTCTCACAGTAAGGGATGACTGTATTTGCACTCTTTTGGACAGGTTACCCGAGAGTGATCATTTGTGGAATAGATTGCCAGAAATGTAGCGTTCCTCTGTCTCAGATCAGGTTGGAGAGCCAAATCAGCACAGGGG
>NW_025214049.1:36657-38614 GCF_004010195.1 Chiloscyllium plagiosum | reverse complement strand
ATAAAATTAATGTAGAGTCGTAGTGCATAAAGTGTAGGGGTGTTGCAGTTTGCAACAGGGTACTGCAGGATTCAGAAGTGGGCTGCGATGTAATAGATGGAATTCAACATGGAAAGGAGTGAAGAGATTCATTTTTTATAGTCGAACCTGATTTCAAAAAAGGGGTAAAGAAAGGATTCTTGGCAATGTATCGGAACGGAAGCATCACTAGATCCCTCAATGTTGTGACCAAGTTTATAGGGATGTAAAGAGGTTGTATGACGTGTTGGCTTTCATGAACAGGGAGTTCCACTTGAAAAGCCGCGAGGTGCTGCTTCAACTCTTGAAAGCCCTAGTCAGATCACATTTGGAATATTCGATTCAGTTCTGGTTGCGAGGAAGGTTGGGGAGGCTTCAGAGGTGAATTGCTAAAATGCTCCCTCAACTGAAGGGCATGTTGCATGAAGAAAGTTTGAGGCAGCTAAGGCTTTTCTCATTGGAACGAGGATGGATGCGAGGTGAGTTGATAGAAGTGTACAAGATGAAGAGAGTGCTATATAAAATGAATATTAAGAAACGCTTTCCTCTGGGAATTTGGCTGTCACAAGTGATTGGAGGAAGGTTTAGCGGATTGGAGGGGTTTCGGTGATTGGAGGAAGGTTTAGCGGAGATGAAGATGTTGATCCTTTACCAGAGCATGGTTGGTGTGCGTAATGCAGAATCAGATAAATTAGGGACATTTAACCATCACTTGGATGTGCACATGAATTAAGGGAATGTAGGTTTGTTTCCTTCCGTGCAGACCTCCGTGGTACATGGAGGTAAGTGAGTCCTGAAACCAGACATCAACGTTGACAATGACATTGTAGATAGACCCCACCATGTGGGTACCTGTAATATTAAAAATGATCCGGATCACCACATACATCAGTAACGGAAAGCAACATTGCAGGAAACGGCACCAATGAGAAAGATAAATGGTATGTTGATCTTCATTTCACGGCGATTTGAGTTCAGCAGTAAGGATGTCTTACTGCATCTGTACATGTCCTTGAAGGTACAGAATCTCGTACATCGTGCAGTTTTGTGTGCAGTTTTGGTCTCGTTAGTCATAAAGAACAAATCTGACATTGTGGAATTGAAGCGAAGGGTGACCAGACTGATCTCTGCGATGATAGGCTTGTTGTGTGAGCAGAATGTCTGTAGAATGGGTATTTATTCTAAGTTGTTTAGGAAAATAAATTAATGTCTAAGTGCAATGTATAAAATACTGAAAGTCCAAGACAGTTTGGAAAAAAGGTCGACATTTCGTCTCGCTGGGACATATAAAACAAGCGTCTACAACATGAGTTACAAGCAGCCCACTCTGCATTAAGATACGAATTATTGTCTGCTCTCAGCGACTGGTGAAACTGGGAATTTTCTACCACATAAGCTGTGGAATCCAAGGCACTGAATATGAATAAGGATTTCTATCACGAAACGGATGAGGAGAGAACAGGGGTATGATGAGGAGACATAGAATCAGCTGTCATTATATAAAATTGCGGAGAAAAATCGATGGACCGAAGGGATTACCGCAGTTACTGTTTTACAGTTTCCAATGTTCACTCACATCAAGGTATATGTACACACTGTCGAAAAACTGCATTGTGGAGATATTCGGGCATTATTAAAGTCTCAATGTATTGATTGGACGACTCCTTTCACGACGTTTCTGTGCACTCCGTGTGAAACCCCTGTAAGTGCAGGCACAAGCTCTCAGTTTTTAGGTAGGACGTCTCTGTTGGGTATACCGGTCTGTGCTTCCCATTTCCTTTTCCGATACTGAGGCTCATGTCAGGTGTTCTGTCCAGTTACATTATTTAAGATCTCGAAAAACTTTGATAAAGTTGAGTGTCTTCTTTGACCGTTTCAGACACCATTGAAGAGTTTGTCACATGTCTGCATGTCTGGAGTCACTTATCAGCCAGACCAG
>NW_025214049.1:33641-35566 GCF_004010195.1 Chiloscyllium plagiosum | reverse complement strand
CTGCCATCTTCACCCATACTTGTCACTCAACAAAACGTTAGCCTGTTGATAATGATAGACTGAGGGATTATCCTGGGGGAAAACAAATACGCATTGTCATTGAATACGATTGCTGCATAAATCTGTTATAAAGTTGAAGTTGTGTACTGTACCTTTAAGAGGGAGTAATTGCTGTTCTGCACTGAGAGCTATCAAGCACCTGAATCATATTATCACATGGCAGTCTCAGTGCACTGGGAAACTGAAAGTATGTAACATTTGTCTGTGAAATGGATACCTTAGTTGGCTTATGTTTTGGCAATAATTTGAATTTAACCAATCAGTTTAAATTATGGTCCGGGTTATTAAAATCCAATTGACTTCATTTTTATTTCTTTGCAAACCTTCCGATGAAGCAATCTGATGTTGGGGATGTAAAAATGAAGCTGTTTGAAAATCAGACAGAGAAGCTGCCATCAAGATGGACAAAGAGAGATCCAAGACATTGAAATACTCGATCAAATGTCCCTTTTCATTTGAAACCGCTTCACTGTAAAGGAAATAAGACGATTCAGAGAGATCTTCTACGGGAAGAAGACGGACAGTAGAGACGTTAGCGGCTGCATGTTTTTTCAATTAAGTTGTGTAATATTAATAAGTGTTTTTTTTCAACAGTAGATGGATATCGAGTTGGACGTATGTAATAAGCAGTCAAGAGAAATGGGGCTGAGAGTTGTGAATAGTTATTTAATGTTCATTTTTACAGGTAAAGAATAAATTGATAATACTTTCCTTAAATAGTGGAATGTGGGAATTCTCTACCACGCATATTTTAGCAGATTAACAGACGAGGTGAGCATTTCTGGGTGTTTAGTTTAATTCACAGAAGGGTTCACGGCCCTGTTGTAACAAATCTACAGCACCACATCAGTATACAGAATTGTCTATTGAAGAAATTTTACTGAGCAAGATCATTGAAAGTATTTATCATGGATTTTCGACTTGGAAGTGAATTGAGTGAATTGTCGATTTCCTGTTGTATTCAGAGTTATAGAGACATAGACTCTTAGAGTCATGCAATATGCAAACAAACCCTTCAGCACAAATCGTCCATGCTCACCAGGTTTCCTAAAGTGATCTCATCCGATGTTCCTGCGTTTCGCACATACATTTTAGAAATGGAAGATCTGCAGATGCTGCAAATCAGAAAGACAAACAGAAGCTGCGTGAAAACCTCAGCAAGTCTGGTAGTATCTGTGTCGAGAAATCAGAGTAAACGTTTCAGATCCAATGACCCTTCCTCAGAACTCTGAGGAATCATGCAGTTATCGCAGCAAGGCCGCGCCACAATTTCTTCCCTATCTTCCTGCAAGGATCTCGGCTGCACTTGAACAGGTACTGGGTATGTATCTACGGTTCTGCGTTTTTGGTATCTCTAGCACTTTGTCTTCTGTAATGTGCCCTCGTTTCAAATCATCACTATATTTATTTATTTCTCGAGTTCTGGAGTTTCCATATTTATCTACGCAACAAATATATACGCGATATATTTATATAAGATCTCACCCATCCAGCAGGAAAACTCTGCAAGGCAGAGGAGTGGTTGAGTTGGATTTCTTGTGAGAGTGTGAACCCAGCATGGCCAAGCTCTCATGGACTCTTAACTGTGTTTCAGTGATTTCCAGTTTTGCAGGAATGACTGTAATGTTTTATATTTTAACTTTGTTTTCGTTGTTTTTCTGCTTTACACCAAGATTCTGCAGCCTGAGCGAGAGTACCTTTGTACCTAAGATTACATCACATGTGGCAATATGTAAACCTATCACTGTACTCATGTGAGTACATGTGGCAATACACCCATTGGACGTTATTCATCTTCAGTGGTTCCACACATCGATGACTGATTGATTTTTAAGAAGTCCTGTACTCTCCCCAGTTTCTCTTTT
>NW_025214049.1:31249-32707 GCF_004010195.1 Chiloscyllium plagiosum | reverse complement strand
TTCAATATGTCTGCAATGGAGGAACTTGTCGCTATGGTAAAAGGTCGAGTGCAGTAATGGTTTGCCAACCTCATCCTACAGTGGATTACAGGGACATATATTAATGTTTCTCTCAACTCAGGGGCCAATGAGAAAAGGCACGATCCCACTTACTGTGTCTATCAATTCAATTTGTGAATAATAAAGATGTTCATTAAAAAGGGCTGAGCAGCAGAGTGAACGACATTATGGTTTGTCTTTGTGTTGAAGAAGCTGAGCTGGAGAGATATAAAATAATCTCCAACTCCTGGTCCTCAGTGTAGGGGAGGGGACCGGCACTGAGCTCTGCAGTTGGTTTAAAGTCATGTAGGGGAGGGGACCGGCACTGAGCTCTGCAGTTGGTTTAAAGTCACTCGGTCCTTGCTTTCACCTCTGGGTCCCCCAATTTGAACTGGCCTTCGGCAGTAGTTATCTGTCTCCCTTTGCCCCCGCCCACCCCCCACACCAATGTACCGCTTCCAGTCTCACTCAGTAACTCTATCTCTCTCTCCTAATCCCACTTACGCACTTTATTTCATTGTCCTTCCCTTATACATTCTTCTTCACTCTCTATCTTGCACAGTCTACATTCCAATCTCTCTTTCTCTCTCTCCAAAAAACTTTTCCACAAATTCTTCTTCACCTTCCTTTGCCAAGGAACATGAATTCTTGGGTTAGTTTGTAGCTTCACGACAACGCTAGGGTAACAGTATGGCGTTTGGGACAAATGGAGTTGTTCATGGACACAGTGGGTCTGAGAACACTGACCGTTACTGGGGGTAGCTGTTGAGGTGGCGCTATACGCTGTAGCTGGGGCTAAAGAGTGGGGGTGGTACAGCAGGCTATTCCACAAAAAACAGATTGTGTGGCACCACTGTCTTTTACTCCAGGAACAGAGTGGTGATGGAGAAAGAAAAACATGTCAAGGGGATTAACTGAGGAGGAGTTCACAGATCAGCCTTCAGAATAGGGAGTCTGCAAGTGGAGTGCGCATGATGGTGGGGAATTGTGCAGGGCGTGAGCGTGACATTGCAGGTGTGTGTGGTGGAGTGCGCGTAACGGTTTGGGAATGTGCAGAAAAATGAGCGTAATGGTGGGGGCTGGTCATTTGTTTTACAGCAGGAACAGCGGGCGCGAGGGTAGTGAGCTGCCAGCAAAGAATGTGAAGTCTTTAAATATTTACCTCCTTTTGTCTTCCTTTTGTAACAGCAGTGAGTGAGAACCACGGGGCTGCCGGGGAAGTAAATGAAAACTTTAATACTTACCTCGTGAATAGGAGGAGTGCATGGCGAGCAAAAGTGGACAAGAGAATGCCGATTACGTGAAGTAATATATTTTGGGGGTTGCATTTCCCGAAACGCTAATTAGGTAGTGTCCCCCACTCATCCTGCTCTTTTAACATGATAAATCAATTATCTGTGCGCCATATTGCCAAGTTGT
>NW_025214049.1:19209-28332 GCF_004010195.1 Chiloscyllium plagiosum | reverse complement strand
GGTTGTACACCAACTGGTTCAGACTTAGATATTGGCTATGACAGGAATTAAGTCAGTATGTATGGGAGATAGTGTGTAGAGATTAACGATGTCGGCTCCTCCGGTTTATATGCCCACTCAGAACTGATTAGTGCAGGAATTATCATGGAGCAGGAGGCAGAAACAGAAATGAATTTACGGAAACAGGAAACAACACTTATTCCATCGTTGGTGTGATGGTTAGGGTAAGTGTTTCACCATTTGGGCAATGCTATAATTTCCAACCAATGGATCACCAACACATGGCACAGTTTGCGTAATATGCAGAGCACAGCTCCCTCATTGTCTTCCTGGTGTGGAGATTTAAAATTGCAGTAAGGATGCCATACTACAGTTTTACAAGACATTCATGAGATTACATCCTGAATTCCGTGTGCAAATTTGGACAGTAGCTTATTTTGTGTTTCTGTAAACATGTTGGCGATTGGCGAGAGGGAGGAAAGTTGTCAAGCTGGCCTTGTTTCCATGGGTGTTCTGAGGATTGACGAGTGACTTTATAATTTCCTGTAAAATCTTCACAATGTGTGTGTGATAATGATCAATTAGCTCGTTGATGAGTCTTCGGCCAGAACGATTGGTCAGTGCTGCCTCACAGCGCCAGGCACTCGGGTTCAATCAGTCGTAATCATATTGACTATCAGAATGAAGGGGCCAACTGCCCACTTCAGCTCGTAGTCCCTGTGGAACTCCCTATACAATTATTTTCTGGATGGTCTCCTTTTCATCAATACTAACTTCATTTAATTATTCGCAAGTACTTCTTGTGGAATCTATAATGTCCTCTATGGAAAGTCAGCAATGTTCCTAAGACAGCATCTTCTAAAACTACAAACACATCCATCCGAAAAGTAGAGTGCAGTAGACACATCAGAACACCATCATTTACGAGGTCTCCTCCAAGCCACTTGCCATCCTGACTTGGAAATATATCAACATATCATTGTTCCTTCAGGGTTTCTCCAAATCCTGTAACACCTCTCCCCCCACCCCCCACTCCCACACACACCCGCTCCACTGAATGGTATTATGTTTCAATCTATACCAACTAGACGGCAGCAGACCAACAAATAGCCGACTGCCATTTTGTTCCAGGCAACTTTGGATAGAAAATAAACGCTGGCCCAGCCAATAACACACACAATCCATAGACATGTTAAACTTAATACAAGTTACTCAGTTCACTGGTACTGCTCGGTGATTTTCTCTCCTCCATCCATAATGCCAGAAACAATGTGTGCTGCTACCCTGGAGCAGGTAACCTGCATGACCTAATGGATATCTCGAAGGATTGCATCCTGGGAGTTATTGAAATCATACCCACGTCTGCCTGGGAAGTTCCACGGTAATGGCCACAGGAAGCACAGCCCTCAACTTGGTGTGACACTGAATATTTAGTTGGAAGTGGTGACCCAGCTCTGACACCACCTCCTCTTTGAACCAGGCTTGCCTCACTCTGCTTCTACAATTTGTTGGGAAACTTTTCCTGCAAGTCAGGATTTATCAGGTGCACAAACTGCCTCACGTCCTCAAATTACCCCAGCATCTTTCTCCTATTTCTTTTCCGAGCTTTTCCTCTCTGCAGTCTTCGCTTAGATTTTCACAGACTTTGCAGCTCCTCATTGAATCTATGCCGCAGCTCAAACACAACCGCGACGAAAGTAAGCACAACACCAGCACAACATTTCTGATGGTACGATTGCATTACGTTTTAAAAATACAGAGAATGCGCATTCGCTACTTAGCAAACCAATCGCCTTTCCTTAATTCTGTACATTTATGTTCATTTCCCATTCTTAAGAAACACTTTCAGTTTGAAAATTGGACATTTCCTCTTTCCATAGAAGTATTTGACAGTGTAGCTCGTACTGAAGTTCAGCTTCTCTAACACCAGTGGTGCCTGTTGAGGTAAATACCATACTTAGACAAAGAAACTGAGGGAAAGGAATTCACTTGAACAGGGTAATGCATATGTATGAAATGGAAACAATTTTCTGGACAAAATGTTAAAGCCGAGGAAAATGACTCATCTTTCTTTTCAGTAATCTTTCAAGACATTTGGACAATATTGGAAAGAACAGCTGTCCTTGTCAGTCCTGTAATTCCCTGAGTTGGGAGGCTTGCTCATCCATTGTGGAGGACAAGGGTGTGGTGATGGAAATGCACAACCGGTCAGCCAGCATCAGAGAGGCAGCAGAATCGACGTTTACAGCATAAGCACTTTGTTTTAGGGTGTCCTCGGATGCTGCCTGACCAGCCGTGCTTTTCCAAAACCAAACTCTTTGACTCTCAACTCAAGCATCTGCAGTCTTCACCTTCTCCTATTCCAGAGGACACGTCAAAGCCAATGACATTTTTACTGTCCGAAGTCGATATCACTACAATCCCGTGGTGTCCCAAGAAAAGGACATCTGTTGGCAGAACAGCAGGGAAAGTTCCCTGTTGAATCTTTCCTAGTAGAACTGGAGAGGGAAAAGTACTAGAATACAAATTGCATAGGAAATATGTACAGGTAAGTCAGCAGCTGGAGTGAGACTGAGATGGAAACAAGGGATATTGGGCAGTTTATGATGTACAGTGTTATTGCTGAGGTAAACATGGAGACAGAAGTCAATTCAGGGCAAGGTTACTCATGGAGGTTGTGAACAGTTTGTTTCCTCCTTTGGTTTTAGGTTTAAACTTGTTTGATACGAAATAAAGTTTATGAGTGGAAATGATGACAGTTGCGTCAATCTTTTCTGTACTTAAATAAATAGGACAGTAATTCAAAGCAACAAGGTAAGTAGAGTTAATGGTCGGATAGAGAGACTCACCAGGAACACCAACGATAGCGAGGATAGGAAAGTATCCAGCTTGGATCACCCAAAATGCAGCCCAGAGCCGATAGGATAATGGTATTCCATCACCGAAAAGCCAGGAAAGACCCAAAGGTAAACTCCTGTACATTGTTGGAATATTCCAGTCTATTGATCTCAGATTCTGATTCATTGTCGTAACGTGCCAGTCCGAAATTTTAAGATTCTTATCTCTTGTCTCCCTTGCTGTGTAGCTGCTGATACCTGTTCGTGTCGGAGGTGATGCAGACGATCATACTATGGAGTAACACATCGAGCTCAGTCCCTTATTAATAAGAGTGATAAATCCTCTAGCGACACGTTTTGAATCATGGAGTTTAACATTAATTACAGTCGCTGAACAAACAGCTCCATTTAACTCCTTTCAATTTAACACATGTTCTCTCACAATAAACCTAATATTTAGCCAATCTGGGTAGAAGGCATTGCAGAGGATGTGGGAAACGTTTGTGGAAATAGGAGAGGGAATGACCAGAATCATTCTATCCTCAGAGGACATAATCGATTCAGCAGATGATTGAAGAGTTGTAAATCTTACAGAAAATAAAATGATAAAAACACTAGAAAAATACCCATTGTTTTCATAATCATCAAATCATTTTGGAAATTTGAAGAGTACAAGATCTGGAGAAAATAGTTGCTGTTCAAAAAAGATACATTCATAAGGAAAATAAAGCAATCTGGGTTTGTGAATAGAAAATTGTACTTAGTAGATTCCATTCTGTCCTTTAACAGAGTAGGCTGAAGTGTGTGTTTTGAGCTAGAGATCTTTATTGCTCAAGGTGCATCAGAACCAAATATAATGTCATTTATTTGGACTTGGTGAGGAAACAGAATCCAATCAATTGCAGTGGTATGAGAATCTGGACATGGCATTGAACAAAAATACAGAAAGCAGTCGAAGTGAAGAGAGATGGTTGTTCTGATATTAATCACCAGGCACCAGTATTTGTGCACTGCATTTGTGGAATGATATCAAATAAATCAAATGTAGAGTTCACTGAAGACTGCAGAGGAATGAAGTACAAGAAACAAAAGACTGTGAGCAGGAAGAGTGTGACTTTATGAAAACGCTTATCATTGCATTTGAATATTTGTTTCGAGATTATTTACCGATTCGATTCGTGGGATGTCT
This sequence comes from Chiloscyllium plagiosum, assembly GCF_004010195.1. NCBI lineage: Eukaryota > Metazoa > Chordata > Chondrichthyes > Orectolobiformes > Hemiscylliidae > Chiloscyllium > Chiloscyllium plagiosum. The sequence goes on along the minus strand of NW_025214049.1, from coordinate 24,306 downwards.
TGTTTATCGTCTGGGAATATTGAGATTAATAAATTCTACTGGAGTTTACAGGAAGAATCAGTGATCTTATTAAGATGTAAAAGGTACAGAAATAATTCGACAAGTAGCTGCTTAGATCATGTTTCCTCATATAAGCGTGTCAGAACTGGATTCCTCCGTTTCAAACGTCGAGTCTCCTAATGACTGGAGGTATTTTTTCGCCTAGATTTGATTTTCACCATTTGAACCTTTTCTATGCAGGGAACAATGGAGAGTCTTTATTCGTGTTTCAATGGTGAGTCAAGTCCTGAAGACGTATTACACCCAAAACATTAACTTCATTTCCTGATGCTGCCTGGCCTGCTGTGTTCTTTCAGGCCCCTGCATGTCTACCTTGCATTCCTGAATCTCCAATTTTCTTTGTCTGGAACATATTTGAGCACCTGAAATGCCGGCATCGGTTCCTGTATTTGATCTTGTAATACACAGCTTCGACTTTGTTGTGTCGGAACACAACTTAGAAGTAATAAATCTCCATTATAAGGTTTACAAAAGTATATAATTCCCTTCTTAGAATTGAGCTCTCTTTAGCATTCTGCTTGTCAGGGAGCAGGACAATCTAACTCACTGAAGGTACTCAACTTTTATCTTCATAGTTTGTTGATGGACAAAAGCATTAATGTTTACTTAGATGGGACAGGAAAGGAGTGTTCCGCCACAGTCAGATCAGCCATGAGCATTCTAAATAGTACAGTAGGTCTGTGGGGCTCAATGGCAACTGCTGTTTTTACTCATGTTTTTGTCTTTTAATCAATGCTTTGAGGCTGCTATTGTGGCCGAGGAATACACGATTAAACCAATCAGGATTGTTACCCTCGGAAAGAGCATTTGTTTCCTCTTAAAGTATAAGTAGCCGTACGATGATATAATTGAATTCTCTGATTATGTTACCCGACACAGAACGATGACTATATAATTGCAAGAACAACAGCAGAGATTTCCTACGCAGTCAGAAGGAAGCAAAATGTGGGACAAATGTGGCAGAAGTGGCAGAAGAAATGCAACGTGGGAAAGTATGATGTAGCAAATGTGGTGGTCGGAATGGAAGTGAAGTTGGTATTCTAAATGGGGAAAGCAAAGGTAATATGTAGTGTGCAGTCATTCTCTTATGGCTATCACTTGAATGTTAGGAATAATATAAGCGCAGGGATGTACTGCTGAGGCTGTGGAAGGTCTTTGTCAGACTGTAGTTAGAATATTGTGAACAGTTTTCAGAGAATTGTTTTAAGGAAGAATGTGCTACTCTTCGAGGGGTTCCAGAGGAGATTTATTAGAATGATGAAGGGTTTGCAATTAAGGAGTTATTGAAGACTCTGGACCTACTCGATAGGTTTTGAAGAATGGGGAGAGGATCTGTTTGAAGTATACAGATTACTTCTAGGCCTGGATGAAACGAATGCGGGGGAGATGATTTTCTTGTAGTAGAGATTAGAATCCGAGGGAAACGACTTAGAATGAAGGGACGATCCTTTAGAAATGAAAGGGGAAGGAATTTCTTCAGCCACAGGATGGTGAATCTGTGGAACTCATTGCTGCTGAGGGCTATGGAGAATAAGTGCTCTCGTGAATTTCTTACGAAACTATAGAGGGAGGCTACACATGCACACCAGACTCTTAGTTACAGCAGTCACCACCACAACATCCAAAAACAGAGCTGTGTCAAGACAGCTATGACACACTGCAACAACTTGAGCTCCCCAAAATGAAACTCTTACATAAATTATTTGCCAATGATTGGTATCCGAACAGCTTCATCCACCAATGCCTGGCATACAAGCAGCATCAGGAAGACGTTCTGCACCCCAAACCACGGACCACAATAATCTTTATTAGAAACGTCTTAGAACTAACTAAAATACTCTGAAGTCCTATTGGAATAATGACAGAATACAAACTCACAGCCATACATCACCAGCTATGGTCCAGGACTAAAGACCCCATACCAACAACATGCAGCATCTGTGAGGGGCCTTACAAAGGACAAATGGGCCGGAACTCAACAACCAGAATACATGAGCACCACCTTACGAAAAAAATAGCACGACCGGTCTTACCTCACATTAATGCACACTGACATTGAAGGACACCAATTCAGTTGGGACAACATCAGAATACTGGGACAGGCTAAACAGACAGAAACACGAGAAATCCTAAGGCCTGGTATTTATCCAATGGTACCATAAACAAACACGTTAAAATAATCCCCATCCAGAGACCACGGGAAATACTGTACACGTTGTTGGGTTTACACGGGTTTAGATTAAGAATGGGTGGGATAACAGGGTCGGGGTGGGGTCAAAGTAGGTTGCCAGGAGAGCAGGGTGGGGATGTGTTTACAAGCTGTTGATTGGTGAAAAAAATGGGAATGGTCTCACAAGCCGTTGCTCGGGTAATCTAATGGAGAAAAACTTGGAGAACTGACTGAAGAAGATTTCAAAGGTCTTTCCTTGGACATCTCGCTCATGATTGGTTCACAGTTCGTTCCAACGGAATGCAAGCCGAATTGCCTTCACACGCCATTGCGATGGAAACAGAATGGAAACGGTTTCAGGGGCTGTTGCTCCGGAAATAGAGAGCTGGTTGGTGCACAAGTTCTTGCTAGGAGAACCAGACTGAGAATGCATCACAGACCATTCCTAGGGAGACAGAGTACTGTTGGATTCACAGGCAGTTGCCAGCTGACCATAGCGCAACTGGGTGTAAAGGATATCATGAGAAGAACAGATTGTGAAGCGGGCCACTGGTTGTTTCCAGGGGAACGCAATGGGAAAGGGGTCAGGCTGTTGCTGGGAGAATTGACTGTGTCAGAGTTCAAACTCTATGCTAGGATTGCTTCACAGTCTGTTCTGAGTGGATTCCAGCAGGAATGGATTCAAAAGCCATTGATCGGCGAACTGCGTATGGATGTGTTGACAGGCAGTTGTTAGGTGAACAGAGTGGAGTTAGATTTACAAGCCTTGATAGATAAATAGAGTGGGGATGGTGTCACAGGCTGACGAAAGGAGAACAAAGTAGGAATGGGCTCACAGCCTTTTTCAGGCAGGGATGCTTTGGGAGGCTTTCTCAGTATGATATAAGGACAACAGTGTACGAACGGTTTCACATGCTGTTCCTGGGAACAAAATGATTGGGGAGGGTGTCACTGGCCCATTTGCTATGCGAATAGAGGGCAATGGGTTCACAGTCCGTTGATACAGGAAATGATTGGGAATAGATTCAAAGGCCGTTGCTCGGAGAATACAGTGGGGATTGGCTCAGGGGCGGTTGCTCGGAGATCAGAGGGGGAATGGTTTTACTGGCCATTGCTAGGAGAACACACAGGGCTTGAGTTCAAAACCAATTGCTAGGACATCCTTTTAACGATGTCTTCACAGGCCGTTAAGAAGGGATAAGAGCGGGATTGGCTTTATAGGCCAGTGCTACACAACTGAGTGGGGTGTTATCACTGTCCGTTGCTAGGAAAGCAGAGTGAGGATGTGGTCTGAAACTGTTGGGAGAGGAATAGAGTAGAGATGGATTCCCAGACCGTTTGTGTATGAGCAGAGTGGGGATGGGTTCACAGGCTGTTGCTAGGAGATTTTGATGGGAATGGGATTGCAGACCGTTACCAGTGAAACAGCGTCGGGATGAGGTCACAGACAGAGTTAACAATCATCTGCCACCACTCTCGTTCTTCTGCCAACAAACGAATTTTTTATCCAATAAGCTAGCTCTCCGTGGATCCCATGAGATTTAATCTTAGTCAACAGCTGATATGCTATTATTTGTCAAAGGCTTTGCTAAAGTCCATATAAACAATATCTGCCTCACGGCTTTCATCTACATGCCATGTCACCTCTTCTCAAAACTGAATCAATTGTGTGAGACACGGTTTACCATGCACAAAGCCATGCTGACTATCCGAAATGAGTCCATCTATTTCCAAATCTCTGTGAATACAGTCTCTCAGAATCCCCGGCAACAACTCACTCACTATGGATGCTCGGTCGACCAATCTGTAATTACCAGGTACTTCCCCGAAAAGCTTCTTAAATAATGACACAAGCATTGGCCGCCGTCCAAGCTTCAGACACACTGCTCTGGCTGTCAATGATGCAAACATTTCCTTCAGGAGACATGCAACTTTCTCTCTCGCTTTCTGTCATCAGGTCCCAGGAATTTACTTGCCTTTAAGACGGCCAGCCGTTTGAGCTGGATGAGCTGTAGATGATAGGCAGAAGCAAATATTATATGAGCTGGAGATTAGACATAAAGAGAGCATTGTAGCTTTCGAGTGCTTCTTGAGAGGCGAGAGAGGAAATTGTGGACTCCCAGAGGAGATATTTGCATCAGCTGCAGCTAGGTGTGAAGTGACTAGAGTTTGGACGGTGGATAATGTTGAGCTATTATTTTAAAAAGGCGACAGGGAAATACCTGGGAAATGCAGACCGGTGAGCTTTACGTCCGTGGGAAGCAAGGTTTTAGAGGGGCATCAGAGAGGGGTTGCATGCAAGGCTTCTGCAGTCCGAGATAGGGAGTATTTCAGAGGTAGCACGTTTACTATGATTGGTCTGTTTAATAAGACTGAATCAGTTTGAACATCAAGGGAGTGTTATCGGGGCTTGTGGTGGTCACAGAAGATGGCATGGTATACAGTCAGGAGAAAGCAACAGCGATAAGGCACGTTCTAGTAACAAACTGAGGTTTCAGATGAACAGAGATTTGTAGGGGTTGTACAAAATAACAGATAGGGAGGGTAACAGTTGCTGAAGAAGTTAACAGGAATAGTGCGCTGTGGAGATTGTAGCAGACTACAGAGATAAGGTGTTAGAATTGGAGGAGATTGCAGAGACAGGGAAGGTTGTCCTATATTTATCATTCCTCAATTTAAAGGTATGTTTCCTCGTGAGAAACATCATCATCCGAGGAGATAGCCATTTCCCTGTCCACCTGTCAAACCCTCAGATTATCTTATAGGTCTCAACTAGGTCACCTCTCAGCCTTCATCTCTCGAAAGAAAGCAACCTCAAGTCCATCAAACTTTCTTCATAAGACATTCCCTCCATACCAGGCAACATC
>NW_025214049.1:0-4605 GCF_004010195.1 Chiloscyllium plagiosum | reverse complement strand
AGCAGACTGACCCCACCGTGTTTATATCACTGACCCCAGGGGAGAGAAGACTGACCCCACTGTGTCTTTCACTGACGCCAGGGAGGGATGACTGACCCAACGTTGTCTCTGTCACTGACCCAGGGGAGAGCAGACTGTCCCCACTGTGTCTGTATCACTGACCCCAGGAGAGCAGACTGACCCCACTGTGTCTCTGTTACGGACCCAGGGGACAGTAGCTTGACACAACTGTGTCTCTGTTACTGTCCCAGGGGAGAGCAGCCTGACCCCACCGTGTTTATATCACTGACCCCAGGGGAGAGAAGACTGACCCCACTGTGTCTTTCACTGACGCCAGGGAGGGATGACTGACCCAACGTTGTCTCTGTCACTGACCCAGGGGAGAGCAGACTGTCCCCACTGTGTCTGTATCACTGACCCAGGGGAGAGCAGACTGTCCCCACTGTGTCTGTATCACTGACCCAGGGGAGAGCAGACTGACCCCACTGTGTCTCTGTTACGGACCCAGGGGACAGTAGCTTGACACAACTGTGTCTCTGTTACTGTCCCAGGGGAGAGCAGCCTGACCCCACCGTGTTTATATCACTGACCCCAGGGGAGAGAAGACTGACCCCACTGTGTCTTTCACTGACGCCAGGGAGGGATGACTGACCCAACGTTGTCTCTGTCACTGACCCAGGGGAGAGTAGACTGACCCCACTGTGTCTCTGTCACTGACCCAGGGAGAGCAGACTGACCCCACTGTCTCTCTGTCACTGACCCAGGGGAGCGCAGACTGACCCCACTGTGTCTCTGTTACGGACCCAGGGGACAGTAGCTTGACACAACTGTGTCTCTGTTACTGTCCCAGGGGAGAGCAGCCTGACCCCACCGTGTTTATATCACTGACCCCAGGGGAGAGAAGACTGACCCCACTGTGTCTTTCACTGACGCCAGGGAGGGATGACTGACCCAACGTTGTCTCTGTCACTGACCCAGGGGAGAGCAGACTGTCCCCACGGTGTCTGTATCACTGACCCAGGGGAGAGCAGACTGACCCCACTGTGTCTGTATTACTGACCCCAGCGAGAACAGACTGACCCCACTGTGTCTCTGTCACTGACCCAGGGGAGAGCAGACTGACCCCACTGTGTCTCTGTCACTGACCCAGTGGAGAGCAGACTGACCCCATTGTGTCTCTGTCACTGACCCCAGAGTAGAGCAGACTGAACCCTCTTTGTCTCTGTCACTGGCCCCAGGGAGGGAAGACTGACCCCATTGTGTCTCTGTCACTGATCCAGGGGAGAACAGCCTGACCCCACTGTGTCTCTGTCACTGTCCCAAGGGAGAGCAGCCTGACCCCACTGTGTCTTTGTCAGTGAGCCCAAAGGAGAGCAGACTGACCCAGCTATGTCTCTGTCACTGACCACAGGGAGGGAAGACTGACCCCACTGTGTCTCTGTCACTGACCCAGGGGAGAGCAGCCTGACCCCTCTGTGTCTCTGTCACTGACCCCAGAGTAGAGCAGACTGACCCCTCTGTGTCTCTGTCACTGACCTCAGGGAGGGAAGACTGACCCCACTGTGCCTCTGTTACTGACCCAGGGGAGAGTAGCTTGACACAACTGTGTCTTTGTTACTGACCCAGGTGAAAGCAGACTGATCCCACCGTGTTTATATCACTGACCCCAGGGGAGAGAAGACTGACCCCACTGTGTCTTTCACTGACCCCAGGGAGGGATGACTGACCCCACTGTGTCTCTGTCACTGACCCAGGGGAGAGCAGATTGACCCCACTGCGTCTGTATCACTGACCCAGGGGAGAGCAGACTGACCCCACTGTGCCTTTATTACTGAGCACAGCGAGAACAGACTGACCCCACTGTGTCTCTGTTACTGACCGAAGGGAGAGCAGACTGACCCCACTGTGTCTCTGTCACTGACCGAAGGGAGAGCAGACTGACCCCACTGTGTCTGTATTACTGACCCCAGGGAGAGCAGACTGACTCCACTGTGTCTCTGTCACTGACCCAGGGGTGAGCAGACTAACCCCACTGCGTCTGTATCACTGACCCAGGGGAGAGCAGACTGACCCCACTGTGTCTGTATTACTGACCCCAGCGAGAACAGACTGACCCCACTGTGTCTCTGTTACTGACCCAGCGGAGAGCAGACTGACCCCATTGTGTCTCTGTCACTGACCCAGGGGAGAGCAAACTGACCCCACTGTGTCTCTGTTACTGACCCTGGGGATATCAGACTGACCCCACTGTGTTTCTATCACTGACCCAGGGGAGAACAGACTGACCCCACTGTGTCTCTGGCTCTGACCCAGGGGAGAGCAGACTGACCCTACTGTGTCTCTGTCACTGACCCAGGGGAGAGCAGACTGACCCCACTGTGTGTCTGTCACTGACCCGGGGGAGAGCAGCCTGACCCCACTGTGTCTCTGTTACTGACCCTGGGTAGAGCAGATTGACCCCACTGTGTCTCTGTCACTAACCCTAGGGAGAGCAGACTGACCCCACTGTGTTTCTCTCACTCACCCAGGGGAGAGCAGCCTGACCCAACTGCGTCTTTGTTACTGACACAGGGGAGAGCAGCCTGACCCCAATGTGTCTGTGTCACTGACGTAGGGGTGAGCAGACTCACCCCACTGTGTGTCTGTTACTGACCCTTGGGATATCAGATTGACCCCACTGTGTCTCTGTCACTGACCCTGAGGAGAGCAACTGACCCCACTGTGTCTTTGTCACTGACCCAGGGGAGAGCATACTGACCCCACTGTGTCTTTGTCACTGACCCATGGGAGAGCATACTGACCCCACTGTGTCTCTGTCACTGACCCTGGGGTGAGCAGACTGACCCTACTGTATCTCTGTCACTGACCCTGGGGAGAGCAACTGTCCCCACTGTGTCTCTGTCACTGACCCAGGGGAGAGCAGACTGACCCCACTGTGTGTCTATCACTGACCCGGGGGAGAGTAGCCTGACCCCACTGTGTGTCTGTTACTGACCCTGGGGATATCAGATTGACCCCACTGTGTCTGTGTCCCTGACCCCAGGGAAGGGCAGACTGACCCCTCTGTGTTTCTGTCACTGACCCAGGGCACAACAGACTGACACAGCAGTGTGTCTGGCTCTGACCCAGGGGAGAGCAAATTGACCCCATTGTGTATCTGTTACTGACCCGGGGGAGAGCAGACTGGCCCGAGTGCGTCTCTGTTACTGACCCTGGGGAGAGCAGATTGACCCCACTGTGTCTTTGTCACTGACCCAGGGGAAAGCATACTGACCCCACTGTGTCTCTGTCACTCACCCTGGGGAGCGCAGACTGACCCCATTTTGTCTCTGTCACTGACCCTGGGGTGAGCAGACTGTCCCTACTGTGTCTCTGTCACTGACCCTGGGGAGAGCAACTGACCCCACTGTGTGTTTTAAAAAATTCTCAAGGTCAGGTTCGTAGGAGAGTAGTCTGACACAGAACAAACGACCAAGAGGCGAGTCTGCTAGAATATGCTTCAGCTTTTATTCCCCGCAGCGTCGCCACAACGGGTCTGGCTTATACTCACTCTACATGTTACCGGAACTGGGAGCCGTCAGTTCTCGTAGAGCGGTTGCCAACAACCCACGCTCGGCGGTTAAACGTACCGCAGCGTCGCCACAACGGGTCTGGCTTATACTCACTCTACATGTTACCGGAACTGGGAGCCGTCAGTTCTCGTAGAGCGGTTGCCAACAACCCACGCTCGGCGGTTAAACGTAACCCCGGAGCAGACTCACCGAACTGGAGACTTTTCCAGCTGATATACTCTTTTCCAGATATAAACATTCATGTGAACAGCAGAGCAAGGCTAAAAAACACATTCCATTCTGGTTACATACAGATAAGAAGATTCACACGGGACTAAGCAACACCTCCATTCCGGTTAGATTCACACATGTATTGGGACATAATTTTTAACCGTTTCACCACATTCCACTGCTTGGAATTTTACACCACACTGTGTCTCAGTCACTGACCCAGGGGAGAGCAGACTGACCCCACTGTGTCGCTGTCACTGACCCGGGGGAGGTTGTGAAAGTTGAAAGGGTTCAGAAAAGATCTACAAGGGTGTTCCAGAGTTGCGGGGTTTGAGCTACAGGGAGAGAGCAGAATAGGCTGGGACTGTTTTCCTAAGAGCGTTGGAGGTTGAGGGGTGACCTGATAAAATCCCGATGGATAGGGTAAATAGATAGGGTTTTTTGTTTTTCCCTGGGGTGAAAACCAGAGGGCACAGGTTTCAGGTGAGAGGGAAGAGAAATAAAAGGGACCTAAGGAGCAACTTTTTCATGAAAGGGTGGTGCGTGTATGGAATGCACTGTCAGAGAAAGTGGTGGAGGCCGGTACAATTACAGCACTTAAAAGATGTCTGGGTGGATATATGAATAGGAAGGGTTGAGAGGGATATGGGCCATGTGCTGGCAAATAGGATTAAATTAATTAAGATATCTGGTCGGCATGGATGAGTTGAACCAAGGCAGTCTGTTTCCATGCTGTACATCTCCATGATTCTGTCTGTCTCTCTCATACACATGCACAAATACAAGCACACACTCACGTGCACACACACACACACACACACAC
>NW_025214048.1:31521-38610 GCF_004010195.1 Chiloscyllium plagiosum | reverse complement strand
GCTCCTTGATGACTGTTTGATTTACTCATGGGACATGGGTGTTGCTGGCTGCCCGTCTCTAGCTGCCCTTGGGAAGTGGTACTGAGCTGGTATCTTGAACTGTTTGCAGTCGAAGTTCCTGAACCTGTTGGTGCGTGTGTTCAGGCTGCCTGATGGAAGAGGTTGGAGGAGATCATTACCAGAGTGGGAGGGGCCTTTGATGATGTTGGCAGCCTCTCCGTGGCAGTGAGCTGGGTAAATGGTGTCCATGGATGGGAGGGTGGATACCGTGATGGTCTGGGCTGTGCACACAACCTTCTGCAGTTTCTTATGGTCCTGGGCAGAGCTGTTACTGCATCAGGCCGTTATACACCTGGACATTCTGCGCTCAATGGTGTATCTGTAGAAGTTGGTGAGGGTCCTTATGGACATGCTGAATATCCTGAGCTGCCTGAGGAAGAAGAGGCGTTACTGTACCTTCTTGACCATCGCATCTACCTGGGAAATCCAGGACAAGCTGTCGGTTATCATCACTCTGAGGAATTGGACTCTCTCCACCCTCTCAACCTCTGCTCCATTGATGTCATTCCATAATATCATAGAAATCGAAGTCTGAGTAGGCCATTTGGCCCATCAAGCCAGTCCTGCCATTCATTGAGCTCCTGGTTGATCTATCCATTGTCTCAGCTCCTCCTACCTCCATTATCCCCATAACCCTCAATTCCCCTGCCGTGCAAAAACCCATCCAACTGGGTCGTGAAGCTGCCTCTACGGCTTCCTTGGACAGAGAATTCCATAGATTCCCTACTCTCTGGGAAAAGCAGTTCCTCCTCACCTCTGTCCTAAATCTAATCATTTAATCTTGAAGCCATGTCCCTAGTCCTGATCTCACCCACCAGTGGAAACACCTTACCTGGCTCTACCTTATCTGTCCCTCTCATAAGTTTATATGCTTCTATAAGATCCCCTCCTATTCTTCCAGATTCTAGTGAGTCCAGTCCCAGGCAGCGTAACCTCTCCTCATAGGGTATCCCTGTCATCTCCGGAACCAACCTGGTGAACCTCCTCTGCATCGCCTCCAAAGCCAGTGTATCCTTCCTCCAGTAAGGAGACCCGAGCTGGGCACAATTGGACAATTGCAGCAGATCCCGCTGCTCTTCAATTCAATCCCTCCAGCAATCAAAGCCAATATTCCGTTTGCCTTCCTGATTACCTGCTGCACCTGCAAATACACTTTTAGCGGTTCATGTACGAGCACTCCTAAGTCCCTCTGCACAACAGCATGCTGCAGTCTTTCACCATTTCAATAATACTCTGACCTACTATTTTTCCTTCCAAAGTGAATAACCCCACATTTCCCAACATTGCACTCCATCTGCCAGGCCCTTGCCCACTCCCTTAACCAATTTAATTCTATCTACAGACACTCCACATCCCCTGCACAGTTTGCCTTTCCACTCAGTTTAGTGTGCTTAGTTACACTTGGTCTCCTCTTCCAAATCATTTATCTATACCATGAACAGTTGTAGGCCCTGACCCCTGGGGCACCCCACTCACCACTGATCTCCAACCAGAGAAACACCCATTTATCCCAACTCTCTGCTTTCTATTGGTTAGCCAGTCCCTTATCCATGCCCATACATCCCCTACAACTCCATGCACTCTTATCTTTTATGCAGCACCTTACTGAACGCCTTCTGGAAATCCAAGTATACAACATCCACCTGTTCCCCTCCATCCACAGCGCTTGTTACATCCTCAAAGAACTCCAGTCAGTTTGTTAAACATGACGTTCCCTTCCTGAATCCATGCTGCAACTGCCTGATGGAACCGTTTCCATCCAGATGTCTGACTATTTCTCCTTTATAGATAGCCTCCAGCGTTTTGCTAACTGGCCTGTAGTTACTGGCCTTCTGCCTGCACCCTTTTTTAACAACAGCGTGACATTCACTGTCTTCCAGTTCACTGGGACCTGCCTGGAGTATAGTGTGTTTTGATAAATTACCAATAATGCATCAACTATAACTTCCACCAGTTCTTTCAGTACCTTGGGCCGCCTTCCATCAGGACCAGGGGAGTTATCTCACTTTAGACTCTCAAATTTGCTCAACACTACCCCTTTAGTGATAACAACTGAATTGAGGTCCTCACCTCCCATCATATCCTTAACATCATTCTTTGGCATGTTAGACACATCTTCCACCTTGAAGACTGACAAGGCCTCAGCTGTTTTAGCATGACCCAATATTAATTCCCCTTTCTCAAGGTCCAAGGGACCTATGTCCACTTTAGCCACCCTTTTCATTTAATATATTTGTAAAATGTTTCCTACCCATTTTTATATTCTGTACTCACTCATACCCCATCTTTCCTTTCTTTATTACTTGCTTTGTAGTTCTTTGTTGCTTTTTAAAGGTTTCCCCAACCTTCCTGTTTCCCACTCCTCTTGGCTACTTTGTAAGCCTGAGCTTTTAATTGAATGCCTTCCTTCATTTCCTTGGTTATCCAAGGCTGGCTCTTCCTACCCTCGCTATTCTTGTTTTGACTGGAATATACTTTCCTTAAACATTGTGAAAAATCTCTCTCAAAGTTCTCCACGGTGCCTCAACTGCTCTCCCGTAACCATGGAGATGGGTTGTGTTCTCCTTTCTTCCTGAAGTCAATGGTCAGTTCTTGCATTTTGTTAACATTGAGGGAGAGGTTGTTAATCATTGTATCATGTCACCAAGCCCTCTATCCCCCATCTGTACTCTGACTCGTTGTTGTTATATGTCCATCCTCCCACGGTGCTGTCATCAGCAATCATGTAGATAGAGTTTGTTCAGAGTTTGGCCACACAGCTGTGGGAGTACAGGAGGGGGCTGGGAACACATCCTTGGGGGGCTCCAGTGTTGAGGGTCCTCGTGGAGGAGGTGCTGTTGTCTATCCTCACTGCCTGCGGTCTGTGGGTCAGGAAGCTGCCAGGGGCAGAGCTGATACCTGGCTCTGAGCTTGGAGGTCAGTCTGGAGGCCAGTGTTGAAGGTAGCCCTCAATCCTGTTTTGCTATTCTCTAGGAATCCTGGCTGATCCAACATTCCTCATGTCCATTTTCTTGTTCTTCCCCCATAGCCCTTGATTCCCTGATTGATCAAGAATCTATTGATCTCAGTCTTAAATATATACAAGGTCCCTGCCCCTGGAACTGCCTGTGGCAGGGAGTGCCACAGACTCTCAACCTCCCGAGAGAGGACATTCCTCTTTAGCTCAGTCTGAAATGGGTGCCCCTGTATTCGGAGCCTCTGAGCTAAAGGCATGGAAATGTTTCACTTCAGCTGCTTCATTCGCGTGGATTACATTTGAAGCAGAATGAAAGATGGAATTACAGGAATTCGGAATCAGGAATTACAAATACAGAAAACCAAAGAATTACAGGTCAGTCAGGTGATCGTCTGTGCTGGGGAAATTGTTGGAGCCCACGATAATGGATAGGGTAACTAATCCTCTTGAAAAAGCTAGCATGGATTCTGAAGGTCTGTGATAAAATCCCACACAAGAGACTGGTTACTAACCCACCACTTAAATCAGGCTCACTGGTCTGCAGTTCCCTGGCCTGCCCTTACCTCTTTTCTTAAATAATGGCACAACATTAGCCACCCTCCAGTCCTCTGGCACTTCACCTGTGTCTGACAATGATATAACTACCTCTGTTAGGGGCCTGGCAATTTCTTCCCTGGTTTGTCTTATGAACAAAGGCTGGGGGAGCGAAGGCTTTTCTCATTGGAATCAATAAGGGTGAGAGGCAACTCATACAGGTGGGCACGTTGTTGAGAGACAGGATTGAAATGCATTTGGAAAGGCAAGGACAGATTAGGGAGAGTCAGCATGGCTTTGCACATGGGGATATTGTGTCTCACAAATTTGATTGAGTTTTTTGAAGTTTAACCAAGAGGATAGATGAGGGCAGAGTGGTAGACGATGTTGACATGGACTTCAGCAAGGCCTTTGACAGACTGCCAGGTAAGGGCCATCATATGGGATCCAATGAGAGCAAGCCAACATGAATTTGGCTGTAGATGAGAGATGGTTGGTGAGGAAGCCAATGGCTAGTGGTGTGCCACAAGGGTTGGTTCTGGCTTCATTGTTGATTGTCATTTACATTAATGATTTGGATGAGAATATAGGGGTATGATGAGTAAATTTGCAGATGACACCAGGATTGGTGTTACAGTGGAAGTGAGGAAGGTTATTGAAGATTACATCGGGGCCTTGATAACTGGGCCAGTGGGCTGAGGAATAAATGCAGGGTGCATTCAATGTTGCATTTTGGTAAGGCAAACCAGCGCAGCATTTGCACTGTTAAAAGTAGGGTCCTAGGGAGTGTTGTCAAACAGAGAGACTGAGAGATTCAGGTACATAATTTCTTGAAAATGATGTCACAGGTAGACTCGGTGTTTGGCAGCTTGACTGAATTGGTCAGAGCATTGAGTACAGGAGTTGAGATGCCATGTTGAAATTGTGCAGTGTAGAAATGAAAGAATAGGCAGGATGAATGTGTGGCTTGAGAGATGGTGCAGGAGGGAGGGGTTCAGATCTTTGGGACGTTAGGACCGGTTCTGGGGGAGGTGGGACTATTACAAACTGGACGGTTTACACATGGGCCAGACTAGAACCAATGTCCTTGAGGGTGCTTTTACTAACGCTGTTGGGGAGGGGGGTGGGAACCAAATGAGGAGGTTGGTGGACAGGACGGAGGCAGTAACTAAAGCCTGTAAGGAACTAGATAATGAAGTCAGCATGACTAAGGGGAAGAGTAGGCAGGGAGCAGAGGATGAAAGCAAAGGGACAGGTGATCTGAGGGGCATTTGTTTCAATGTGAGAAATGTAGTAGGTACAGGGGATGAACGTAGGGCTTGGATTAGTCCCTGGGAGTGTCATGTTATTGCTGTTACTGAGACTTGAGAGAAGGGCATGATTGGCAACTAAACATCCCAGGGTATCGATGCTTCAGGCAGGATAGAGAGGGAGGTAAAAGGGGTGGAGGAGTTGTATTACTGGTCAGAGAGGATATCACAGCTGTGCTGAAGGAGGGCACCATGGATGACTCGCGCAGTGAGGCAATATGGGCAGAGCTCAGAAATAGGAAGGGTGCAGTAACAATGTTGGGGCTGTACCACAGGCCTCCCAACAGCGAGTGTGAGATAGAGGTACAAACAAGTAAACAAACTATGGAAAGATTCAGGAGCAACAGGGTGGTGGTGACGGGAGATTTTAATTTTCCCAACATTGACTGGGATACACTTAGTATTAGAGGTTTAGTTGGAGCAGAATTTGTAAGGAGCATCCAGGAGGGTTCTAGAGCAGGATGTAAATACTCCAACTCGGGAAGGGGCCATACTGGACCTGGTGTTGGGGAATGAGCCCGGCCGGGTGGTTGAAGTTTCAGTAAGGGATTACTTTGGGAATAGGGATCATAATTCCATAAGTTTTAGGATACTCATGGACAAAGACGAGAATGGTTCTATAGGAAGAGTGCTAAACTGGGGAAAGGCCAACTATACCAACATTCGGCAGGAGCTGGGGAATGTGGATTGGGAGCAGCTGTTTGAAGGGAAATCCACATTCGATATGTGGTTAGACCAGACTTGGAATATTTGTTCAGTCCTGATCATCTCATTATGGGAAAGATGTGGAAGCTTTAGAGAGGGTGAAGAGGAGATTTATCAGGATGCTGCCTGGACTGGAGGGCATGTCTTATGAAGAAAGAGTGAGAGAGCTAAGGCTTTTCTCATTGGAGCAAAGAAGGATGAGAGGTGACTTGATAGAGGTGTACATAATGATGAGAGGCATAGATAGAGTGGATATGCAGAGAATTTTTCTCAGGGTAGAAATGGCTATAATGAGGAGGCAGTGTATTAAGGTAATTGGAGAAAGGGTTAGGGGAGATGTCAGAGGTAGGTTCTTCACTCAGAAAGTGGTGGGTGTGTGGAAAGTGGTAGTAGAGTCAGAGACATGAGGGACATTAAGCAACTCTTGGATATGCACGTGGAAGATAGTACAATACAGGAAATGTAGGTTAGTCTGATCTTAGAGTCGGACTGAAGGGCCCAACATCGAGGGCTGAAGGGCCTGTACTGTGTGGTACTGCTCTCTGTTCCATGTTCGATATTCTATAAATCCACATACACTGCATCCACTGCTCTACTTTCATCAATGTATTTTGTCACATCCTCAAAAAATTCAATAAGGTTTGTGGGGCATGACCTGCCCCTCACAAAGTCATGTTGACTATCTCTAATTAAACTATGGTTTTCCAAGTAATAATAAATCCTCTCTCTCAGAATCCTCTCCAACTCTTTACTGACTGGTCTGTAGGGAAACCACACAAGTTTTAAACAGAACTTGAATGAATACTTATGGTCATCAAATCATAGAGGTCTAGAGCCCTTAGAGCCTGAAAATGCACCCTCAGCCCACTGGCCCACACCACCCCATTTTCACGGTTTAATCTAGCCCATTTGCCTGGGTTTGGTCCATGTTCCTCCATACCTATTCCATCTATGTATCTGTCTCAGTGTTTCTGAAATGATGAAATTGTATTTCTTTTCACCTCCGGACAGTTCCGGACACTAACCACCCTCTGTGTGAAAGAAGTGTCCCTCTGCACCCTTCTACATCTCTCCCCTCTCTCCTTAAACATATGCCCTCTGCTTGTGGACTCCCCTACCATGTGCAAAAGCTGTCTGATATCTACCTTATCTATGCCGGTCATGATTTTATAGACCTCCACAAGGTCACCCCTCAGTCTTCTCTGCTCCAATGAAAGAAGTCCCAGCCTATCCAACCTCTCCTTAGAACTCAAACCTTCCAATCCATGTAGCATCCTGGTAAATCATTTTCCCACTCTTTCCAGTTTAATAATATCCTTTCTATAGGAAGGCTATCAAAAGTGCACAGAGTACTCCAAATGTGGCCTCACCAATGTCTTGTACAGCTGCAATAAGACTTCCCATCTTCTACATTCAATGCTCTGACCGATGAAAGCAAGCATGCTGAAAGCTTTAATTACCACCCTGTTTACCTGTGACTCTATTTTCAAGGAGCTATGAACCTGTACCCCTAGATCTATAACA
>NW_025214048.1:25951-26756 GCF_004010195.1 Chiloscyllium plagiosum | reverse complement strand
CAGAAGAGAAAGTCAAAGAATGAAGGGCTTTAGCAGAAGTGAAACAAAAAGAGAGGGTTTGAACTTCAGAAAATAAGACTTGGATAGGAAAGTCAGCTTGAAAGGATGGAGCTGAAGGCTTAAGGGAAGTTTAGTGAGGATGAACAAACCCCTGGTAGTCAGAGGCCTAATGAGAAAGTCTTTAAGTATGTTCAAGCATTGCCTAAATTTGATGAGAAGGATGTGGAAGGCTTTTTCATCTCATTTGAATAAATGGCTAAACAAATGCAGTGGCTAGTGGCAACGTGGGTTTTGTTGATCCAAATAAAATGTGTCAGTAGGGCTAGTGAGGTATTTGCATCACTATCAGAAGTGGTATCTGGGAGTATGAGGTGAAAAAAGCCATCTGAAGTGTGAATGAGCTTGTACCATGTATTTGGAAAGGCAAGGACAATTAGAAATAATCAACATGGCTTTGTGCATGGGAAATCATGTCTCACAAATTTGATTGAGTTATTTGAAGAAGTAACAAAGAGGATTGATGAGGGCAGAGCAGTGGACGTGATCTATATGGACTTCAGTAAGGCGTTCGACAAGGTTCCCCATGGGAGACTGGTTAGCAAGGTTAGATCTCATGGAATACAGGACTGGATCAAAGGTAGAAGACAGAGGGTGGTGGTGGAGGGTTGTTTTTCAGACTGGAGGCCTGTGACCAGGGGAGTGCCACAAGGATCGGTGCTGGGTCCTCTACTTTTCATCATTTATATAAATGATTTGGATGTGAACATTGGAGATACAGTTATTAAGTTTAGAGATGACACCAAAA
>NW_025214048.1:23705-25497 GCF_004010195.1 Chiloscyllium plagiosum | reverse complement strand
GGGGGTGGGCAACCCTGCACACAACCTTCCAGCTGTGCTCTCCCCAAGACCCTGTATAACTGCAGCAAGACATCCCGACCTCTGAACACAGATCCTCTTGCATTGAAGGATAATATACAATTTACCTTCCTCATTGCTTGGCTGTGCCTAGCTGTCTACTGTCATTAATTGGTGCCCAAGGTCCCCCTTTGTACATCCAGACTTCCCAAGGTATCAGTGTTTAAATAATTCCCTTCCTTTCTGATTTTCACACTGAAGTGTCTAACTCCATATTGAACCATGTTGTCCTGCATCTGCCATGTGTTCCCTCACTCACTCAACTTGTTGAAATCACCTTGTGTGGTGCTCTTATTTATGTCATATGTGTAGCCAACTGCAGCTGCATGTTCCATCTCAGTCAGTAACCTTTGATCTACAGAGCTGCTATTTTTTGACAAGTGAAGGCTAATTAATCAAGTATTTTCCTAAGTGTTCTAACTACTGTCAGCCATGTTCTACTGCCTTAGCCATGGGCAGCTGTTAGCCATTCTGTGCTGCTCAGTCGTGGGCATCCCTCACACCATATTTGACCCATATCACTCTAAATCTTTCCGATTCATGTACCTGTCCAAATGTCTTTTAAATGTTGTAACTGTAATTGAATTTACCACCTCCTCTGGCAGCTAGTTCCATACGTACACCACCCGCTGTGTGAAAAAGTTGTCTTTCTCCTCTCACCTTAAAAATATGCCCCCTACTTTTGAACTCCCCCACCCTAGGGAAAAGACTTTTACTATTCACCTTATCTATACCCTCATGATTTTATAAACTTCTATCAGATCGCCCCGAGCCTCCTACATTCCAGTGAAAAAATCCAGCCCCTCCTCATAACTCAAACCCTCCAGTCCCAGCAACATCCTGGTAAATCGTATCTGAACCTTTTCCAATTTAATAATTTCCCTTCCTATAGCAGAGAGATTGGAACTGCACACAACACTCCGAAAGTGGCCTTCGTAATGTCCTGTACAACCTCAACATGACTTCTGTATTCAATGGGGTAAAAACAATGACTGCAGATGCTGGAAAGCAGATTCTGGATCAGTGGTGCTGGAAGAGCACAGCAGTTCAGGCAGCATCCAAGGAGCTTCAAAATCGACGTTTCGGGCTAAAGCATTCCTGATGAAGGGCTTTTGCCCGAAACGTCGATTTCTGTATTCAATGGCCTGAGCAATAAAGGGAGCGTGCTAGTCATCTTCTTAACCACCCTGGAGAAAGTGAGGTCTGCAGATGCTGGAGATCAGAGCTGGAAATGTGTTGCTGGAAAAGCGCAGCAGGTCAGGCAGCATCCAAGGAATAGGAGAGTCGACGTTTCGGGCATAAGCCCTTCTTCAGGAATGAGGAAAGTTTGTCCAGCAGGCTAAGATAAAAGGTAGGGAGGAGGGACTTGGGGGAGGGGCGTCGGGAATGTGATAGGTGGAAAGAGGTCAAGGTGAGGGTGTTAGGTCAGACTGGGGTGGGGGCGGAGAGGTCGGGAAGAAGATTGCAGGTTAGGAAGGCGGTGCTGAATTTGATGGATTTGACTGAGACAAACCCTGTAGCTCAACATTTCAACTCCCCCTCCCACTCCACCAAGGACATGCAGGTCTTTGGACTCCTCCATCGCCAGACCACAACAAAACGACGGTTGGAGGAAGAGCGCCTCATCTTCCGCCTAGGAACCCTCCAACCACAAGGGATGAACTCAGATTTCACCAGTTTCCTCATTTCCCCTCCCCCACATTGTTTCAGTCAAATCCATCGATCTCAGCACCGC
>NW_025214048.1:15874-21666 GCF_004010195.1 Chiloscyllium plagiosum | reverse complement strand
GAATCGGAAAGATTTAGAGTGATATGGGTCAAATATGGTGTGAGGGATGCCCACGACTGAGCAGCACAGAATGGCTAACAGCTGCCCATGGCTAAGGCAGTAGAACATGGCTGACAGTAGTTAGAACACTTGGGAAAATACTTGATGAATTGAATTGAATTGAATTAAACTAAATTTATTGTCATGTGTACTGAGGCACAGTGAAAAGCTTTGTCTTGCAAGCAAAACAGGCAGATCACAGAGTTAAGCAGCATAGATAAGTTATTAATAGGTAAACAGTGGCAAAAACAAAAACACAGGGACAGGTGAATGTTAAGAGTTTGTGAGTCCATTCAGTATTCCCTCAACAATAGGGTGGAAACTGTTTTGAAACTGGTGCATGTGTTCAGGCTTCTGTACCTTCTCCCCAATGGTAGATGTTGTAGAAAAACATTGCCAGGGTGGGATGGATCTTTGAGAACGCTGGCGGCCTTTCCTTGACAGCGGGCCTGGTAGATGGATCCTATAGATGGGAGGTTGGCCTTTGTGATTGTCTGGGCCGAGTTCACCACTCTCTGTAACCGTCTCCGATCTTGAATGGTATAGTTATCATTCCAGGTAGTGATATATCCAAACAGAATGCTCTCAATGGTGCATCTATAAAAGTTGGCGAGGGTATTCACCGTCATGCCAAATCTCCTCAGCTGCCAGAGGAAGAAGAGACGTTGTTGGACCTTTGTAACCAGTGCGTCCGCATGAAGAGTCCAAGAAAGCTTGTTGTGGATGACCATTCATAGGAATTGACACTCCCCACTCGTTCCACCTCAGCGCTGTTAATGTGTAGGGAGGCATGAGTAACATCCCGCCTAGTCTAATCTTCACTATTAGAACGCGTAGAATGTTGTGTTATTATTTAAGAAAGGCTGCAGGGAAATCCTGGAAGCTACAGACTGGTGAGTCTAATGTCAGTGGTGGGTATGTTGTTAGAGGGGATTGAGAGGCAGGCTTTTGGAGAGACAAAGACACACTTTGGATAGTCAGCATGGCTTTGTACGTGGGAAATCGTATCTCACAAATTTGGTTAAGTTTTTTGAAGGGGTGACCTAGAAAGTAAATGAGGGCAGTGCAGTAGACATCGTTTATATGAACTTTAGCAAGGCCTTTGAGAAGGTACCGCATGGTAGAGTGCTGAGTAAGGTTAAATCTCACAGGATCCAGGGAGAGAAAACCAATTGGCTTGAAGGTAGAAGACAGAGGGTGGTAGTAGAGGGTTGCTTTTCAGACTGGAGACCGATGACCAGCAGTCTGCCATAGAGATTGATGCTGGGTCCACTGTTATTTGTGATTTTTATCAGTGATTTGAATGAGAGTTTAGGAGGTATAGTTAGAACGTTTGCGGGTGACGCGGAGGTTGGAGCTACAGTGGACAGCGAAGAAGGTTATCTGAGAATGCAGTGAGATCTTGATTAACTGGAATGGCTGAGGAATGGCAGGTGGAGGTTACTCCAGAGAAATTCAAGGTGTTGCATTTTAATAAAGCAAATCAGGGTAAGACTTCTAGTCAATGGAGGGGCCCTGGGGAGTGTTATAGAATAAAGAGAGCTAGGGATACAGGTTCATCGCTCCTTGCAAATGGAATCACAACAGGTAGACAGGGTGGTGCAGAAGGCTTTTGGCATGCTTGCTTTCATTGGACAGAGCATTGAGTACAGGAGATGGGAAGTCTTGTTGCAGCTGTACAATACACTGGTGAGACCACATTTGGAGACTGCGTGCAGTTCTGGTCACCCTGCTATAGGAATATTATTATTAAACTAGAAAGAGTGGAGAAAAGATTTCCAAGAATGCTACCTGGACTGGAAGGTTTGTGTTATACAGAGAGGTTGGATAAACTGGCCTCTCTCCCTGGAGCAGAGAGACTGAGGGGTGATCTTACAGAAGTCTATGAAATCATGAGAGGCAGAGATAAGGTAGACAGCAGACAACTCTTCCCCAGTGGGGGAATCTAAAACTAGAGAGCATAGCTTGAAGGGGAGAGGGCAGAGATACAAATGGTTCCACAGGGGCAATTCTTTCACAGGGAATGTGGTGAGTGCTGGAATAAGGCTGCCAGAGATTGTGGTGGAAGCGAGTACAATTTTGTCATTTAAGAAGCATTTAGCCAGGTACATGGATGGGGTAGGTATGAAGGGATTCACTTGATCCTAGTTGACTTTATTGGCCATTACCCTAAGTATAGGATTGGGGAAGTCATGATGTGTCTGCACAGGACCTTGATTAGGCCACTTTTAGAACATTGTGTTCTGATCACCCCGTGAAAGGAAGGATGTTGTGAAACGTGACAGGTTTCAGAAAAGATTTACAAGGATGTTGACAGGGTTGGAGGGTTTAAACTATAGGGCAAGGCTGAATAGTCTGGGGTTGCTTTCCCTGGAGCATCGGAGGCTGAGGGATTACCTTATAGAGGTTTATAAAATCATGTGGGGTATGGATAGGGTAAATAGACAAGGTATTTTTCCCAGTGTGGGGAGTCCAGAACTAGAGGGAATAGGTTTAGAGTGAGAGGAGAAAGATATAAAAGAGACCTAAAGGGCAACGTTTTCAGGCAGCAGGTGGTACGTGTATGGAATGAGCTGCCAGAGGCAGTGGTGGAGGCTGGTACAATTACAGCATTTAAAAGTATTCTGGATGGGTATATGAATAGGAAGGGTTCAGCGGGATATGGGCCAAGTGCTGGCAAATAGGGCTAGATTAATTTAGAATATCTGGTCAGCTTGGATGAGTTGGACAGAAGGGTCTGTGTTATGGACTAGCCCAGACCACTCAAACAATTCTTAAGCGGGAAGCCCAGAACATAACTTTGTGATTTGTTTTGGTAAGTGCACAGTAAAAATTACCCGGATTAACTTGGCAAGGTTGATGACCAGGTTTAAAACAGACAAAAAAATTCACAAAATTACATAATGAAACAAGAAAAACAGAATAAAGCACCCCTACAGAACTCAATCTATTCAAATTAGACTTAAGTATGCTGTTCCAAATATACACAACAGTCCCAATAAGCAAACCCTCTTGAAACACAGTTGAAAAAATAGAACAGATGCTTTCAGATTGAAGATAAAAGGATAGAGAGAGGGAGAGTTTGTTTCCACACAGCTCACTGTTGAACTCCCACTCAGTTCTGGAGTGAATTAAACTACTCAGCTAGAGAGCTGACCACTCTCCTTTCATTATACAGGTCACTTCTCAAACATGACCACTTTGGCCTGAAGTCTCATCTGTTTACATGTAAACAAAAGGCCTATCAATATGATTTAATCTCTGCACCAAACCAGTCTGATCAGAGCCTGGCCTAGTTTAGTACCCCTCTGAAAAACAATCAAGGACAGAGTCTCCTTTAGCCAAGGAGCAACTTTTTGGAAAAAAAGGGGGCCAGCTTTGTGACACCTCCCCACTTAAAAAATGAACCATCAGTACCAAAAGATGGCTTCACTTTTAACCCTTCAAAAACACGTTAGTAATCTAAACACATATACATTATACTAACTACACACATGCAAACATGCACAACCCACATGCAAATTCAGGCCATAGTACACCCACCACCGAATGCGTCTCATTCGAGTCTCGATAACGCATTGGCAATCATGTTTCTGCGGCCTGCCACCTGCACAATTGTCAAATGGAATGGCTGCAACAACAGGCTCCATCTAAACAGCCTGGCATTCCTGTCCTTACATTTCTCCTCAAACTTCAATGACCAGTGTATACGAAATGTCTCAGATGCATTGCTGGGAATATAAACATTGAAATGTTGAAATTCCAACACCAAGCTTAAAGTCTCTTTCTCCACCGTTGCATATTTCTGTTGATGAACGTTCAACTTCCTGGAAAAATACCCGATGGGTCTTTCTATTCCCTCATCATCCTCCGGCAGGAGCACCACACCAACACTCACATCACTGGCATCGATAGCCACCTTGAAAGGCTTCATGTAATCCAGTGTGGCTAATCCTGGGGCAGTGGTTAACATGGTTTTTAGGTTGTCAAAGCTTCTGACAGTCCACTGTCTGGTGAAACTTCTTGTCCTTTTTCACAATTCAGTGAGTGGAGCAGCCACACTGCTACATTTTGGCACAAACTTTCAGTAAAATCCATTCACCCCCAGGAGCCATAGTACTGCTTTTTTCGTTGAAGGTGTTGGAAATTACCCAATTACTTTGGGTTTTGCGTCCCAAAGGGCCATTTGTCCATGTCCAATAACATGGCCCAGAAAGGTGACTTGGGTTTTGGCAAATTCACTTTAAGCTAGGTTTACCGCCAAGCCTGCCTTCCGAAGTCAATCGAACAAGTCCGATAAATGCTATAGATGTTCCCTCCCTGAGTGACTAAAAATCACCAGGCCATCAATATACACCACACAGTTGGGAAATCCAGCAATGACCTAGTCCGATAAATGCTATAGATGTTCCCTCCCTGAGTGACTAAAAATCACCAGGCCATCAATATACACCACACAGTTGGGAAATCCAGCAATGACCTTAATAGTCAGTCTCTGAAATGTGGCTGGAGTGTTTTTCATACCTAATGGCATGACTTTGGACTGACATAGTCCATTTGGTGTTATAAAAGCAGAAATTGCCTTTGCTCTCTCTGACAGAGGTACTTGCCAGTAACCTTTGAGGAAGTCCAATTTAAGAAATGTAAGTTGCTTGTCCCACATTTTGGACACAGCCCCCCATGGTAGGCTACTGCAGAAAATACGGAGATATGGCATTGAGGGTGAGTTGGAGGTTTGGATTAGGAATTGGCTGGATGGAAAAAGACAGAGGGTAGTAGTTGATGGCAAAGTCTCTTCATGGAGTGCCGTCACTAGCGGTGTTCCGCAAGGATCTGATTTGGGACCATTGCTGTTTGTCATTTTTATAAATGACCTGGAAGAGGGGGTAGAAGGTTGGGTGAGCAAGTTTGCGGATGATACGAAAGTCGGAGGAGTTGTTGACAGTGAGGAAGCATGTGGCAGGTTACAGCAGGATATAGAGAAGCTGCAGAGCTGGGCAGAAAGGTGGCAGATGGAATTCAATGTAGCTAAGTGCGAGGTGACTCACTTTGGGAAGAATAACAAAAAGATGGGGTACTGGGCTAATGGTCGGATACTTGGTAGTGTGGATGAGCAGAGGGATCTTGGTGTCCATGTACACAGATCTCTGAAAGTTGCCACCCAGGTAAATAGTGCGGTGAGGAAGGCATATGGCGTACTGGCTTTTATCGGTAGAGGAATTGAGTTCCGGAGTCCTGAGGTCATGATGCAGTTGTATAAGACTCTGGTACGACCGCATCTGGAATATTGTGTGCAGTTTTGGTCGACATACTATAGGAAGGATGTGGAGGCACTGGAACGGGTGCAGAGGAAGTTTACCAGGATGTTGCCTGGTATGGAAGGAAAATCATATGAGGAAAGACTGAGGCACTTGGGGCTGTTTTCACAAGAGAAAAGAAGGTTTAGGGGTGACTTGATTGAGGTGTACAAGATGATTAGGGGGTTAGATAGGGCCGACAGTATGAACCTTTTCCCGCGTATGGAGCCGGGTATTACAAGGGGGCATAGCTTTAAATTAAGAGGGGGTAGATATAGGACTGATGTTAGGGGTAGGTACTTCACTCAGCGAGTCGTTAGTTCATGGAATGCCCTGCCACTAACAGTGGTGGACTCTCCCTCTTTAAGGGCATTTAAGAGGGCATTGGATAGGTATATGGAGGATAGTGGGTTAGTGTAGTTTAGGTGGGCTTGGATCGGCGCAACACCGAGGGCC
>NW_025214048.1:7859-15617 GCF_004010195.1 Chiloscyllium plagiosum | reverse complement strand
GAAGGATGTTGTAGGTTACAGAGAGACATAGATAGGATGCAGAGCTGGGCTGAGAGGTGGCAAATGGAGTTTAATGCGGACAAGTGTGAGGTGATACACTTTGGTCGGAGTAACCGGAATGCAAAGTACTGGGCTAATGGTAAGATTCTTGGTAGTTTAGATGAGCAGGGAGATCTCGGTGTCCCTGTACACAGATCCTTGAAAGTGCCACCCAGGTTGACAGGGTTGTTAAGAAGGCATACAATGTTTTAGCTTTTATTAATAGAGGGATCGAGTTCCGGAACCATGAGGTTATGCTGCAGCTGTACAAAACTCAGGTGTGGCCGCACTTGGAGTATTGTGTACAGTTCTGGTCACTGCATTATAAGAAGGATGTGGACACTTTAGAGAGGGTGCAGAGGAGACTTACTAGGATGTTGCCTGGTATGGAGGGAAGGTCTTACGAGGAAAGGCTGAAGTCCTTGAGGCTGTTTTCGTTAGAGAGAAGAAGGTTGAGAGGTGACTTAATAGAGACATACAAGATAATCAGAGGGTTAGATAGGGTGGACAGGGAGAGCCTTTTTCCAAGTATGGTGACAGCGAGCACGAGGGGAATAGCTTTAAATTGAGGGCTGATAGATATAAGACAGATGTCAGAGGTAGTTTCTTTACTCAGAGATTAGTAAGGGTATGGAATGCTTTTCCTGCAATGGTAGATTCGCCAACTTTACAAACATATGGATGTACATGGAATAGTGTAGGTTAGATGGGCTTCAGATTGGTATGACTGGTCGGCGCAACATTGAGGGTCAAAGGGCCTGTGCTGCGCTATAATATTCTTTGTTCTATGTTCCATATTCATAATCATCAGCCCCTTCAGCTGCGAATCCTGCTGTTTTAACTCTCTGCTCTTCCACATGAGTTTGCACTACTTCAGGCAGTGAATTTTTGATTTTCTCCAAAATAATTACCTCTCTAAGGGCATCATAGGTTTGCTTGATTGTTAAAGCTCTTATCCATCTTCGAAATTACTCTGTTTGATCCTTTCAAACTCAAGATAGGTTTGACCAGGGTCCCTCCTTAGATTCCTGAAACGTTGTCTGGAGGCTTCTGGTACAAGCTCATATGGACTTAAGATGGCTTTTTCACCTCCTCATATTCCCCAGATACCTCCTCTGAAAGTGATGCAAGTACCTCACTAGCCCAACCTACAAGTTTTGTTTGGATCAACAAAACCCACACTGCCAGCGGCCACTGCATTTCTTTAGCCACCTTTTCAAATGAGATGAAAAAGCCCAGATACCTCCTCTGAAAGTGATGCAAATACCTTACTAGCCCTACCTGCAAGTTTTGTTTGGATCAACAAAACCCACACTGCCAGCGGCCACTGCATTTATTTAGCCACCTTTTCAAATGGGATGAAAAAGGCTTCCACATCCTTCTCATTAAATGTAGGCGATGCTTGAACATACTTAAACAGTTCCTCACTGGGCTCCTGACTACCAGGGTCTTGCTCATCCTCACTCTGTTTCTCACTAAGCCTACCCTCAGCCTTTATCTCCAGCCTTTTAAGCTGACTTTCCTTTTTAAGTGCCAGTTTTTGAAATTCAAAAACTCACTCTCATTTTCTTTCTCTGCTCTCTCTTTTTCCCTCTCTTCTGCTTTTAATTGTAACTCAAACGGTTTCATTTCTGCTGCCCTTTCCTTATCTCTCGCCTCGAACTCAAGCTGCTGCATTCGTACTTGAATTCTTGCCATCTCTATCTATTCTGATAGTTTCTCCAGCAGGTTTAAATGTGAGCTACTGCTGTAATTATCTCTCCTTTCCTCACAGAAGCAGGCAGTTCCAATTCCAGCTTCTCTGCTAATTCCTGCAGCTTGGTCTTATTCACTTTTTGCAAAACTTCCAATGTCACTGCATCCACATCCAGAAAACTCTTGGCGACTGAAAGAGCCATTCCTATCACAAGCTTTGTTTATACAACCAAACCAAAACCCGAAATACAGACACTCACACCAACTATCGCTGTTTAAAATCCCGCAAAGAGCTCCCAATCTGTTATGAACTAGGCCAGACCACTCAGAACATTCTTAAGCAGGCAGTCCCTGACCCGAACTTTGCAATTTGTTTCAGTAAGGCTGCAGGGAAAATTACCTGGAGTAAGTTAGCTAGATTGACTAAGGGGTTAATAACAGACAAAACTTTATTCACAAAATTGCACAATGAAACACAAAGAGTTCATGGAATGCCTTGCCAGTAGCAGTGGTGGACTCTCCCTCTTTATGGGCATTTAAGCGGGCATTGGATAGGCATATGGAGGATAGTGGTCTCGTGTAGGTTAGGTGGGCTTGGATCGGCGCAACATCGAGGGCCAAAGGGCCTGTACTGCGCTGTATTCTTCTATGTTCTAACTGTGGAATTGGACATGCATCAGTCTTTGTAATGGCATTGACTTTCTGATAGTCCACACATAACCATCTGGCTTTGGCACCATGGCTATGGGTGAGCTCCATCACTTCAATTATACCATCTTGGAGCATGCGCTCTCTCTCCTTCTGAACCTGTGCCAACTTTAGAGGGTTATGCCTATAAGGATGTTGCTTAATCAGAACAGCATCTCCTATATCTACATCAAGCACAATTAGGTTAGTCCTTCCCAGTTTATTTTGGCATATTGCCCCATGCGATAGTAACAAGTATTTCAGGTCATTTTGATTTTCTTGTGGAAGGTAACTGTGGGCGGCACGGTGGCACAGTGGTTAGCACTGCTGCCTCACAGCGCCAGAGACCCGGGTTCAATTCCCGCCTCAGGCGACTGACTGTGTGGAGTTTGCACGTTCTCCCCGTGTCTGCGTGGGTTTCCTCCGGGTGCTCCGGTTTCCTTCCACAGTCCAAAGATGTGCAGGTCAGGTGAATTGGCCATGCTAAATTGCCCATAGTGTTAGGTAAGGGGTAAATATAGGCGTATGGGTGTGTTGCGCTTTGGCGGGTCGGTGTGGACTTGTTGGGCCGAAGGGCCTGTTTCCACACTGTAATGTAATGTAATCTAATAATCTAACACCTTCTCCTCTTGCTTTCCTTCCCTCTCAAAATACCTTTTGAGCATATTCACATGACACACTCTGAGATTTCTTCCTGTCTGGAGTCCTTATCAAGTAGTTCGTGCTCACTCAATTGGGTCAGTTAGACTCGAAACGTCAGCTCTTTTCTCTCCTTACAGATGCTATGGATGTACATAGAATAGTGTAGGTTAGATGGGCTTCAGATTGGTATGACTGGTCGGTGCAACATTGAGGGTCAAAGGGCCTGTGCTGCACTATAATATTCTTTGTTCTATGTTCCATATTCATAATCATCAGCCCCTTCAGCTGCGAACCTGCTGTTTGGCCACCGCATTTGTTTAGCCACCTTTTAAATTGGATGAAAAAGGCTTCCACATCCTTCTCATTAAATGTAGGCGATGCTTGAACATACTTAAACAGTTCCTCACTGGGCTCCTGACTACCAGGGTCTTGCTCATCCTCACTCTGTTTCTCACTGAGCCTACCCTCAGCCTTTATCTCCAGCCTTTTAAGCTGACTTTCCTTTTTAAGTGCCAGTTTTTGAAATTCAAAAACTCACTCTCATTTTCTTTCTCTGCTCTCTCTTTTTCCCTCTCTTCTGCTTTTAATTGTAACTCAAACGGTTTCATTTCTGCTGCCCTTTCCTTATCTCTCGCCTCGAACTCAAGCTGCTGCATTCGTACTTGAATTCTTGCCATCTCTATCTATTCTGATAGTTTCTCCAGCAGGTTTAAATGTGAGCTACTGCTGTAATTATCTCTCCTTTCCTCACAGAAGCAGGCAGTTCCAATTCCAGCTTCTCTGCTAATTCCTGCAGCTTGGTCTTATTCACTTTTTGCAAAACTTCCAATGTCACTGCATCCACATCCAGAAAACTCTTGGCGACTGAAAGAGCCATTCCTATCACAAGCTTTGTCTATACAACCAAACCAAAACCCGAAATACAGACACTCACACCAACTATCGCTGTTTAAAATCCCGCAAAGAGCTCCCAATCTGTTATGAACTAGGCCAGACCACTCAGAACATTCTTAAGCAGGCAGTCCCTGACCCACACTTTGCAATTTGTTTCAGTAAGGCTGCAGGGAAAATTACCTGGAGTAAGTTAGCTAGATTGACTAAGGGGTTAATAACAGACAAAACTTTATTCACAAAATTGCACAATGAAACACAAAGAATAGACTAAAGAACCCCCCCAGGACTCAGTCTATCCAAACCAGAACTTAATTATGCTGTTCCGAATACACACAACAGTCCCAATAAGCAAACCCCCTTAAAAACTAGTACAAATGAATGGAACAGATGCTTACAGGTTGAAGCTAGATGGGCAGAGACAGAGAGAGTTTGTTTTCACACAGCTCACTGTTGAGCTCCCAACTAGTTCTGGACTGACCTGCTCAGTTAGAGAGCTGACCACTCCCCTTTCATTATACAGGTCCTTTCTAAAACAAGAGCACTTTGGCCTGAAGTCTCATCTGTTTACATATAAACAAAAGGCCTCTCAATACCCTTTAATCTATTGACCAAACCAGTCTGATCGGAGCCTGGCCTGGTTTATTACCCCTCTGAAAACAATCAAGGACAGAGTCTCCTTGAGCCAAGGAACAGCTTTTAGAAAAAAAAGGGACTAGCATTGTGACAGTAGACAGCAGCTGTTGAGGGGTCAATCACATTGGGGCATAGTTTTAGGGTATTGGGGCAAGAAATTCAGAGGGGGTTTTCACTCAGCAGATGGTGGGAATATGGAATTCACTGCCTGGGTAGGTAGTGGAGGGCTGGAAACCTTGCAATTTTTAAATATATTTGGATGAGCACTTCAAGTATCATTAGCACTGCTGCCTCACAGACCCAGAGACCCGGGTTCAATTCCCGCCTCAGGCGACTGACTGTGTGGAGTTTGCACATTCTCCCCGTGTCCGCATGGGTTTCCTCCTACAGTCCAAAAATGTGCAGGTAAGGTGAACTGGCCATGCTAAATTGCCCATAGTGTTAGGTGAAGGGGTAAATGTAGGGGAAGGGGTTGCGCATTGGTGTGGACTTGTTGGGCCGAAGGGCCTGTTTCCAGACTGTAAGTAATCTAAAAACAAATTGAAGGATACAGGACAAATGCAGGAAATTGGGAGGAGCATACTGTTAGTGGTCGTTATGTCAGTGTAGACTCAATGGGCTGAAGGGCCTTTCCTGCGCTGTACGAATCCTGGGAGAAAATCTAGGGTGAGGGGTTTCTCATTTTTTTAAAACGGAGGGATCTCCCGTAAATACAGAGATGAGGGGAATGCTGTTTCTCGGAGGCTTGTGAGTCCTTAGACCTCTCTTTCAGAAAAGCTGGCAGAAGCAGAGTTGATGGAATATGACTGAGGCCGAGTGAGATGAATTTGTGCTCAACAAAGACACTGAAAGGTTATCAGGGATTGGTGGGAATGTGGATTTGGGTATTCCAACTGGATCAGCCATGATCTTACTGAATGGTGCAACAGTCTGGAGGTGCTGAATGGCCTCCTCCTGCTGCTGGTTTGTATATTGAAGAGTTGTTGAGAAAAAGCAACGAGAGGATATGAGTTAGCACTGACACAGTTTGAGTAACATAACAACAAGCATTCCAGAGTGCCAGCACTGGGAGGCCAGGGATTGAAGTAGCGAGTGTTTCTGAGTCACTGCTGGCTCAATGCAGTCATGTCACCGCGAGATATTCTCAACGTTTACCTTGTAACATGGGTTCCAAAAACACTTCATATTAGCAATCATTGTCATGGGTTTCAGTTTGAAGGATTGTGGATACCTAGTTATTTGGTTGCATCACAGGAATATCTCTGGTTCAGTAACCCAGAAGGCCAGGTTATTACTGTGGGGACAGGACTTTGAATCCCATCAAAGCAAATAATCAAAAGCTAATTTCATCCACATTGGTAACTATTGTCAATCATCTCAAAAACCCATCTAGTTCACTTATGTCCTTCATGGAAGGAAATCAGCCATCCTCACCTGGCCTGGCCTCCATGTGACTCCAGACCCACAACTACGTGGTTGACTTGGAACTGCCCTCAGGAATGGCCTCTGAAGCCAGAGCAATTAGGGGGAGGTAATAAATCTGATGCAGCCAGCAACAGCAACATCCCATTAAAGAATGGGATCAACAAAAGCAAAGAATTAGAATTTAGTGTTTAACATGACATTTCTGAGTAGTCATACAGTCCTACAGCACAGAGACAGGCCCTTTGGCCCAAACAGGTCCATGCCGAGCAAACTGTCCATCCACCATAACCCCACTTCCCTGCACTTGGCCTATATCCTTCTAAACCTTTCCTATTCATGTATTTGTCCAAATGCCTTTCAAATGTAATGTACCTGCCTCAAACACCTTCGCTGGCAGCTCATTCCATATGCGTACCATCTTCAGTGTAAAAAAAAAATGCCCCTCAGGGTCCCTTTTATCCTTTCCCCTCTAACCTTAAACTGATGCCCTCTAGTCCTCGATTCCCCAACTCTGGGAAGAAGACTGAGTGCATTCACCCTATCCATGCCTCTCATGATGTTATGGACTTCTATAAGATCCCCCCTCAGTCTCTTACGCTCAAAAGAAAAACTTATAACTTGTCCAACCTCTCCCTGTAACTCAGGCCATTGGGTCCTGGCAACATCCTTGTAAATTTCTTCTGCACTCTTTCCAGTTTAATAACATCCTTCCTGTAGCAAGGTGATCAAAACTGAACATAATCCTCCAAGTGCAGCCTCACCCATGTCCCGTATAACTGCAACAGAACTTCCCAACTTCGATATCCAATGCCCTGACAGATGAAGGCCAGTGTGCCAAAAGCCTTCTTCACTACCTGTGTCTCCACTTTCAGAGAACCATGCACGTGAACTCCAAGATCCCTCTGTTCCACTACACTCCTTAAGACCCTACCTACTATTCACCATGAAACTCCTACATGGATTTGACTTTTCATAATGCCAGATCTCTCAATTTTCTGTATTAAACTCCATTTGCCATTTCTTGGCCCACTTCCTGAGCTGATTAAGGTTCTGCTGCAATTTCTGAAAACCTTCCTCACTGTCCACGATACCTCCTATTTTAGTCTCATCAGCAAACTTACTAATCATGCCTTGTACATTCTCATCCAAATCGTTGATATCGATAACAAACAGCAATGGGCCCAGCACTGACCCCTGAGGCACTGCCCTAGTCACAGGCCTCCAGTCCAACAAGCATCCTTCCACTATTACCCCCTGCTTCCTCCCATCAAGCCAACTGTGTATCCAATTTGCCAGCTCCACCTGGGATCCATGCGATCCAAACTTCCAGAGCAGCCAACCATGTGGAATCTTATCAAAGGCCTTCCTGAAATCCATATAGAATACATCTGCTGCCTTGCTCTCATCAACCTTACTGGTCACTTTGTCAAAGAACTCGAATAAATTTGGGAGGCATGATCTCCCACACACAAAGCCATGCTGTCTAATCCAAATCAAACCCTGTCTAAACGGATGTTAACCTTACTGGTCTATAGTTCCCAGGCTTTTCTTTGCAGCCCTTCCTGAATAAGGTCACAACACTTGCTACCCTCCAGTCTTCTGGGACCTCACCCGTGGCTAATGATGATGTAAAAATATCAGCCAAGGCCACAGCAATTTATTAGGAGAAAGTGAGGACTGCAGATGCTGGAGATCAGAGCTGAAAATGTGTTGCTGGAAAAGCGCAGCAGGTCAGGCAGCATC
>NW_025214048.1:0-6207 GCF_004010195.1 Chiloscyllium plagiosum | reverse complement strand
GCCTATAGTACAACCCCAATAACGTCACCATCCCCTTCTTATTTCTTAGCTCCACCCACAAAGCCTCACTGGATGATCCTTCAGTTATTTCATCTCTGGTTACTGCTGTGATACTCACCTTCATCAGAAATACATCTCCCCCTCCCCTCCTTCCACCACCTCTGTCCCACCGAAAGCATCTGTCCCCTGGTACATGAAGCTGCCAGTGCTGTCCCTCCCTGAGCCATGTTTCTGTGATAATATCCCAGTCCCACGCACCTATCCACACTCTGAGGGCACCGGCCTTACCTGTCAGCCCTCTTGCATTGAAATAGATGCCATTTAATCCAACAGGCATTGAGCTCTCCCTGGTGTGTTCCAGCCTGACCTGTCTCTTCACTTTACTGTACCTCCTTCCAGCCTCTCACCTGCCACCCTGCTGTTAGGTATCCCACTCCCTGCAAATCGAGATTAAACCCTCCCTTGCAGCACTAGCAAACCTGGCCACCAAGATATTGGTTCCCCTCCAGTTCAGGTACAACCCGTCCCTCTTGAACAGGTCACCTCTGCCCCAGAAAAGATCCCAATGATCTAAAAATCTGAATACCTGCTCCCTGCACCAATTCTATAGCCACACATTTATCTGCCATATCCTCCTGTCCTTACCCTCACTAACACGTGGCTCTGGGAGTAATCTGGAGATTATCACCGGCGAGGTCCTGGTTTTAAGATTTTTCCGAGCTCTCTATAATCACTCTGCAGGTCCTCCCCCCTATTTTTACCGATGTCATTTGGGCGAACGTGCACATTGACGTCTGGCTGCTCCCCCTCCCCCTTGAGACAGCTGCTCTGAGACATCCTGGACCCTGGGCAGTGGGAGGCAACACCCCATCCTGGATTCCTGTATGCAGCCACAGAATCTCCGATCCTGTCTTTCCTCCTAATGACCACGTCTCTTATCCCTGAGGTACAGGTTACCTTTCCCCTTTCTCACTGTGCCCCACAGCCAGTCACAGTGCCACTGACCTGACTACTGCTGCTTTCCCCTGAACGGTCACAGTATCCAAAACGGTATCCTGGGTTTCGAGGGGAATGGCCCCAGGAGATTCCTGCACTCTCAGCCAACTCCCTTTCCCTTTCCTGGTGGTCACCCAGCTACTCTCTGCCTGTACCTTCGGTGTGACCACATCACTGAAACTCTTACCTCTGAAGTGCTCAAGCCTCTCCGATGATCCCGAGTACATCCAGCTCCAGCTCCCTAACACGGTCTCCCCGGAGCTGCAGCTGGGTGCACTTCGCACACGTGTAGTCATCAGGGATGATGGGATTCTCCCTGAGCTCCCACATCCTGCAGGAGGAACATACGACTGCCCTAACTGCCATCTTAGCTGCTGTAAAACTAAAGAGGATAGTTAAAAGGACTTTACCTGACCTCACCTTGACCTTTTAACGGAGCTGCTGCTCTCCGAATCCTCTCAGGCCAAAACCTCACTAATCCCCCTGCTACCAACAAATTTTCCAACAGCATTTCTCTCTACCCCTCCACTATTTGTTTTGGTGGAGGAGGCAGGAAGGAGGGGAACATGACAGTGCTGCAGTGTTTGGGTCTTCAGTACTCCTTGGATACCAGGCCTACTCTCCAGGCCAGGGGACAGCTTCCAGGCCCGAATGTATGGGCCAAAGTGATGCCTCACCCTCTCAGCCACCCTCTGCTGGTCACATGACTTGTGAAACCTGCTCGTTTCCAGCACAGCCCCTGACTGAGTGTACCCCAGAGCATTATGGAGGCTAGATCAATGAAAGTATTTCAAGAGGAGGTGGATGGATGTTTGAAATATAAGGGAGGTTTGGATTTCCTCGGAGTCATTCTGACGGTGGAAGGACCAGCAGCAGTGACTGGGATAGGAGCTTTCTGTGGCTCCAGCTGTGGGCCACCGTAAGGGATAGATACCATGAAGCTCATCCAGGACACGTTCTCAAACTCCGGGTCAATCAGCACCGCAGCATCATTACACATTTATACAGCATCTTCTGCTTTGTTACTTTCCACAGCTACATCGCCTTGGACAACAGTAAGAAGTACCACAGGTAAGGAATCTCTTCAATAACAACAGTGATTGATGTTTGTAATGTTCCACTAACACAGAATGTGGGAAAGGAAATCACAGAAACACAGAGAAAACCCGGGACAACAGCCAGTCACACAAACCCATCAACATTCAGGCAGACAGGGGATCGGAAAGGACAGCATCCTGGGGTCTGTTACTGATCCCTCCACACCCAGCATGGATCACTGATCCTGGGGTCTGTTACTGATCCCTCCACACCCAGCATGGATCACTGATCCTGAAATCTGTTACTGATCCCTCCACACCCAGCATGGATCACTGATCCTGGGATCTGTTACTGATCCCTCCACACCCAGCATGGATCACTGATCCTGGGATCTGTTACTGATCCCTCCACACCCAGCATGGATCACTGATCCTGAAATCTGTTACTGATCCCTCCACACCCAGACTGGATCACTGATCCTGGGATCTGTTACTGATCCCTCCACACCCAGCATGGATCACTGATCCTGGGATCTGTTACTGATCCCTCCACACCCAGTCAGGCTCACTGATCCTGGGATCTGTTACTGATCCCTCCACACCCAGCCTGGCTCACTGATCCTGCGATCTGTTACTGATCCCTCCACACCCAGCCTGGCTCACTGCTCCGGGGATCTGTTACTGATCCCTCCACACCCAGCATGGATCACTGATCCTGGGATGTTACTGATCCCTCCACAACCAGACTGGATCACTGATCCTGGGATCTGTTACTGATCCCTCCACACCCAGACTGGATCACTGATCCTGCGATCTGTTACTGATCCCTCCACACCCAGCATGGCTCACTGGTCCTGGGATCTGTTACTGATCCCTCCACAACCAGACTGGATCACTGATCCTGCGGTCTGTTACTGATCCCTCCACAACCAGAGTGGATCACTGATCCTGGGATCTGTTACTGATCCTTCCACACCCAGCATGGCTCACTGGTCCTGGGATCTGTTACTGTTCCCTCCACACCCAGCATGGATCACTGATCCTGGGATCTGTTACTGATCCTTCCACACCCAGCATGGATCACTGGTCCTGGGATTTGTTACTGATCCCTCCACACCGGGCCTGGATCACTGATCCTGGGATCTTTTACTGATCCCTCCACACCCTGCCTGGATCACTGATCCTGGGGTCTTTTACTGATCCCTCCACACCCAGCCTGGATCACTGATCCTGGGATCTGTTACTGATCACTCCATACCCAGTCAGGCTCACTGATCCTGGGATCTGTTACTGATCCTGGGATCTGTCACTGATCCCACCACATCCAGCCTGGATGACTGATCCTGGGATCTGTTACTGATCCCTCCACACCCAGTCAGGCTCACTGATCCTGGGATCAGTTACTGATCCTTCTACACCCAGCCTGAATCACTGATCCTGGGATATGTTACTGATCTCTCCAGACCCAGCCTGGCTCAGTGATCCTGGGATATGTTACTGATCTCTCCAGACCCAGCCTGGATCACTGATTCTGGGATCTGTTACTGATCACTCCACATCCAGCCTGGCTCACTAATCCTGGGATTTGATACAGATCCCTCCACACCCAGCCAGGCTTACTGAACACGGGAGCTGTTCCTGGTCCCTCCACAGCCTGCTTAGCTCACTCATCCTCGGATCTGTTCCTGATCCCACCACACCCAGCATGGCTCACTGACCTGGGATCTGTTACTGATCCCTCCACACTCAGCCTGAATCACTGATCCTGGGATCTGTTACTGATCACTCCACACCCAGACTGGATCACTGATCCTGGGATCTGTTACTGATCCCTCCACACCCAGCATGGCACACTGACCTGGGATCTGTTACTGATCCCTCCACACCCAGACTGGATCACTGATCCTGGGATCTGTTACTGATCACTCCACACCCAGCCTGGCTCACTGATCCTGGGATCTGTTACTGATCCCTCCACACCCAGCCTGGCTCACTGATCCTGGGATATGTTACTGATCCCTCCCACCCAGCCTGAATCACTGATCCTGGGATCTGTTACTGATCCCTCCACACCCAGCCTGGCTCACTGATCCTGGGATCTGTTACTATCACTCTACACCCAGCCTGGATCACTGGTCCTGGGATCTGTTACTATCACTCTACACCCAGCCTGGATCACTGATCCTGGGATCTGTTACTGATCCCTCCACACCCAGTCTGGACCACTGATCCTGGGATCTGTCACTGATCCCTCCACACCCAGCCTGGCTCACTCATCCTGGGATCTGTTACTGATCCCTCCACACCCAGCCTGGCTCACTGATCCTGGGATCTGTTACTGATCCCTCCATACATAGAACATAGAACATAGAAGAATACAGCGCAGTACAGGCCCTTTGGCCGTCGATGTTGCGCCGATCCAAGCCCACCTAACCTATACTAACCCACTATCCTCCATATACCTATCCAATGCCCGCTTAAATGCCCATAAAGAGGGAGAGTCCACCACTGCTGCTGGCAGGGCATCTAACCCGCTAATCATCTTGTACACCTCAATCAAGTCACCCCTACACCTTCTTTTCTCTAGTGAAAACAGCCCCAAGTGCCTCAGTCTTTCCTCATACGATTTTCCTTCCATACCAGGCAACATCCTGGTAAACCTCCTCTGCACCCGTTCCAGTGCCTCCACATCCTTCTTATAGTATGGCGACCAAAACTGCACACAATATTCCAGATGCGGCCGCACCAGAGTTTTATACAACTGCATCATGACCTCAGGACTCCGGAACTCAATTCCTCTACCAATAAAAGCCAGTACGCCATATGCCTTCCTCACCGCACTATTTACCTGGGTGGCAACTTTCAGAGATCTGTGTACATGGACACCAAGATCCCTCTGCTCATCCACACTACCAAGTATCCGACCATTAGCCCAGTACCCCATCTTTTTGTTATTCTTCCCAAAGTGAATCACCTCACACTTAGCTACATTGAATTCCATTTGCCACCTTTCTGCCCAGCTCTGCAGCTTCTCTATATCCTGCTGTAACCTGCCACATCCTTCCTCACTGTCAACAACTCCTCCGACTTTCGTATCATACCCAGCCTGGCTCACTGATCCTGGGATTTGATACAGATCCCTCCACACCCAGCCAGGCTTACTGAACCCGGGAGCTGTTCCTGATCCCTCCACACCCTGCTTAGCTCACTCATCCTCGGATCTGTTCCTGATCTCTCCACACCCAGCATGGCTCACTGACCTGGGATCTGTTACTGATCCCTCCACACCCAGACTGGATCAGTGATCCTGGGATCTGTTACTGATCCCTCCACACCCAGACTGGCTCACTGATCCTGGGATCTGTTACTGATCCCTCCACACCCAGCCTGGCTCACTGATCCTGGGATCTGTTACTGAGCCCTCCACACCCAGACTGGCTCACTGATCCTGGGATCTGTTACTGATCCCTCCACACCCAGACTGGCTCACTGATCCTGGGATCAGTTACTGATCCCTCTACACCCAGCCTGAATCACTGCTCCTGGGATCTGTTCCCGATCCCTCCACACCTTGCTTAGCTCACTCATCCTCGGATCTGTTCCTGATCCCACCACACCCAGCGTGGCTCACTGACCTGGGATCTGTTACTGATCCCTCCACACCCAGCCTGAATCACTGATCCTGGGATCTGTTACTGATCCCTCCACACCCAGTCAGGCTCACTGATCCTGGGATCTGTTCCTGATCCATCCATACCCAGCCTGGCTCACTGATCCTGGGATCTGCTCCTGATCCCTCTACACCCAGCCTGAATCACTGATCCAGCGATATGTAATTGATCCCTCCACACTCTGCCTTGTTCACTGATCCTGGGACCTGTTCCTGATCCCTCCACACCCAGACTGGCTCAATGATCCTGGGATCTGTTACTGATCCCTCCACACCCAGTCCTGGATTATTGATCCTAGGATCTGTTCCTGATCCCTCCACACCCAGACTGGCTCAATGATCCTGGGATCTGTTACTGATCCCTCCACACCCAGTCCTGGATTATTGATCCTAGGATCTGTTCCTGATCACTCCACTTCCTCACGTGGATCATTAATGCTGGGATCTGTTCCAAATCCCTCCACACCCTGACCTGGATCACTGATCCTGGGATCTGTTACTGAT
>NW_025214047.1:36889-38598 GCF_004010195.1 Chiloscyllium plagiosum | reverse complement strand
AAAATAATGTTCAATAATTTTAGGGACTGAACTTTCCAATGCCCTTGCCCCCTACCCATACACCAGGCTTAGTTCTGACGTAGACATCCATTACCTACCCCCAATTGTTAGCTGTTAACAGTCTCTATTAACAGCTATTCAGCCTCTGCTGTATATAAATCAACATTTTCAGGACTACCATCCATTCTGAGGAATGGCACCGAATCAAAAGCTTTAACTCTGATTCCTCTGCACACATTCCGCAGACGTTTTGCAGCAACTTCGGTTTTTGTTTCATCAATGTCTCACAATGATTTTGTCTCACAATGCAATATGTCATCGATATTTAGAGTCCTGTCAGACATAGGAACCTTGTAATTTCTCATTTAATGTCCATAACAAATTACTCGAGATTCAACTGAGGTAGCAGCTTTGTTTATATCTTTCAGATCACTCAATTTGTCACAGTTCAGAAAGAAAAAGAAATCAAAAGAGCTGGAGGCAAACTCAGCAGGTCTGGCACCATCTTAGCAAAGATACACAGAATTAAGCTTTGTTTCCAATATGACTGATTCAGAACAGTGTCTTATCATATTCGATTCATTAACTCTGTTTCTGTCTGCGGATACTTCGTCATCTGTTGCGTTTCTCCACCATTTTCAGATTGTATTTCTTGTTTTCGTATCACTATAATTCATGTTTCTTGACAGGGCTACATGCTGAATTTAGTTATGTGTGGGCGGCACGGTGGCACAGTGATTAGCACTGCTGCCTCACAGCGCCTGAGACCCGGGTTCAATTCCCGCCTCAGGCGACCCAATGTGTGGAGTTTGTACGTTCTCCCCGTGTCTGCGTGGGTTTCCTCCGGGTGCTCCGGTTTCCTCCCACGGTCCAAGGATGTGCAGGTCAGGTGAATTGGCTATGCTAAATTGTCCGTAGTGTTCGGTAAGGGGTAAATGTAGGGGTATGGGTGGGTTGCGCTTCGGCGGGTCGGTGTGGACTTGTTGGGCCGAAGGGCCTGTTTCCACACTTTAATGTAATCTAATAAAAAGTAGTCCTTTCCTCTTCCTATTATAGTTGGTGTGTCTGTGACACCTGTGTTACGTCCGAAATCTGTTTCTTCTTTAAGATTCAAAGGAAAAAAGAAGATTTTTGTGAATATCCTGAAAAGCTCAGGAACGCCACTTTGTTTGAAAATACATTTTAGAGGGAGCTGTGATAATAGGAATAGATTATTGATGATGGAAAACTCTTTGTCCTTCATTGAATTAGCTTGTCTACCCCTCTCCAACAGCTTTGATTTCATATCACATAATTATTTAGAGCAAAGGGGGGGGGAAACTCAGCCCATTGTCTCTTTCAGCTTGGAATGACGATATCTCTACTGTTAGCCTCCTGTATTGTCCCCATAGCCCTTCACATTTTGTTATTAGTGTCTGCTTTTAATTGTAAGTATCCTGCCAGATATGAACAATATGATCAATCTCAAACAAAAAGAAAACAGAACTTAAAAGGCAAGCTCAGCAAATCTGGCAGCATCTGTGAAGATAAATCTAAGTAAATGTTTCCGGTCTGGTGACCCTATTCAATCTGTATTCCCAATGATTAAATGGTGTGTATAAAATATAGTTCACTTTATCACATTTAAAAATATCCTTTTAGTTCACATTGTCATTCAGCATTGCATCTCCCAAATGCTGGCTGTTTCCTTGTTGTGCATTAGATTTAAT
>NW_025214047.1:32041-35610 GCF_004010195.1 Chiloscyllium plagiosum | reverse complement strand
ATAACCAGCCTTTCGAATGACTTCATGATTATTGAGGTCAGAACCAATAGGTGATAGTCTTTAAGGGCACGTTCCATGTGCTTTCTCACTTACGAGGATGATGATGGCCTTCTTTAATCAGGTTGGGAGTTCGGTTTCAGGAGGAAGAGGCAGACGTTGTATGTGAATACCTCTGACAGTTGGTCCACACAGGATGTGAGTGTTAAGCCTGCAACACAGTCCAGGCCCATCCCATTCTTTGATTTGACTCACTGGAAGACTGACCATGTCTGCAGCGGTGACAGCGAGCACAGGTACATTCTGGGGCTTTCGGGGCCGGTGTCGGCTCTCAGTTAGTGACAGTCCCACAGTTATTCATTATCGACATCCCCTCCCTCTACCTCCCTCCGTCGTCATCAACACACAATGACATTGGTTGCTGTGAGTACCACACAATTAGCGTTGAGACCGAATACCATTAATAGACTGGGATTATGCTTCATCAAGTTCTGTGTCACCATAATGGGGTAAATTCATAACAAAATAGTGGACAGGGTGCCAGTGCCAATGGTGCAAGGAGTGAAGACTTTGCAGATGCAATTCCAATCAAGCCACTGCTTTAACCTGAATAGAGTCAAGCACATTGAGTGTTGTGCCTTTTCAATGGTGGGCAGTACTTAGGGAGTCAGGATGTGCCATTTACGCGAACCATCTGGCCTGACGGCAGTTTCACCATATTTGCAGATGATACAATGTTGATTGGATGGGCAGGTGATATTGAGGAAGTGGGGAGGCTGCAGAAAGAATTGGACAGTTTAGGACACTAGGAAAATATATAGTTGATGGAACACAATATGGGAACGTCTGCGATTATGCACTTCAGTAGGCGGAATACAGGCAGACAATATGTTCTAAAAGGCTTCATGAAATCTGAAGCACAAAAGAAGTTTGGAGTACTCGTTCTCTTTTGTGGTTAATATGCCAGTTCAGTTGGCAGTTAGAAAAGCAAATACAACGTTAACATTCATTTCAGGAGAGCTAGAATACAAGAGCGGAGACATATTGCTGAGAAGGTAATCGGCTATGGTCAGACGACATTTAGATTATTGTAAGCTGTTCTGAGGAAGGATCTACTGGTGTTGGACATGATCTATCCTGGGAATGATGGCTTGTCATATGAGCGGCAGTTGAGGGCTCTATGCCTGTACTCAATGTAATTTAGAAGAATGGGGGAGCACATCTGATTGAAAGTAATCGATTACTGCAACGATTGATACAGTTAAAGTATAGAAAATATTTCCACTCGTCATAGAGACGATGACAAAATGGCACAGTTTCAGCGTGAAGGGATAGGCTGAATAGCCTAAATCTATTGCTACATCTCATGCCCTTATGCTCATATAGTCTATTATTCAATGCAGAATTGAAAGTCTCTGACCTGCACTGGCAACCCTTGTATTTGTATGTCGATTTGAACTCACCCTCTGGTCAATGGTGACCACTGCAATATGGACGGTGGGCGGATTCCGTGTCGGTCAATAGCGCAGTAATGTGTTGAATATAAGCAGCTATCTGTGAGTCTCACCTGCAATGAGTACATTGTCTCCATGATGATTGTCATTTTCAGTCAGGTAGATTCGAATGATCAATCCTGTTATGTTAATATTGTTGAATTTAACAAACCAGGTGCAATTTATCACAGCACTCGGCAACAATTAGTTATGAATACTGAACACCCTTCTTATAACAGAAAGGTCTAAAATGTTCAGTATCAGAAACACTGCTTCCCTGTTATTGTTCAAATCAGACAAACTGTCTCA
Organism: Chiloscyllium plagiosum; assembly: GCF_004010195.1. NCBI lineage: Eukaryota > Metazoa > Chordata > Chondrichthyes > Orectolobiformes > Hemiscylliidae > Chiloscyllium > Chiloscyllium plagiosum. The sequence continues at coordinate 33,811 of NW_025214047.1, read as the reverse complement.
TCGAGGTGCTCAACTTGGAACATTTTAATTTTTTTTTGGTTATGTGAGTCGCTGGATGGGCCCACCAATTCTTGTCCTTCCCAGTTGCGCCGTTGAGATGGTGGCGCTGAGCTACCTTCTTGTACCGCTGCAGTCCACCTGCTGTGCATGGACCCACAATGCTATGAGGGTGTGAATTCCAGGGTTATGACCCAGCAACAGTGAAAGCATGGTGATATATTTCCAAATCAGGATGTTGACTGGTTTGAAGGGGAGTTTGAAGGTGGTGGTGTTTACAAAAGCCTACTGCCTTTGTCATTCGAGATGGAAGTGCTCTTAGGATTGGAAGGTGCTGTCTGAAGATCTTTGGAGAATTTCTGCAGTGTACCTTGTAGATAGTACGCATGCTCCTACTGAACGTTGGTGGTGAAGGGAGTGAATGTTTGTGGATGTGGTGCCGAGTTTCTTCAGTGTCGTTGTGGCTGCACTCATTCAGGCAATTGGGGAGTATTCCATCTCATTCCTGACTTGTGCCTTGTAGATGGTGAATATGCTTTGGGAAGGCAGGAGGTGAGTTACTCGCGCGATATTCCTATCCTCTGATGTGCTCTTATATTAATGTGGCGAATCCAGTTGAGTTTCTGTTCAATGGTAACCCCAAGTGTATTGATAGGGTGGTGGGGTTGGGAATTTATTGACAAATATGCTGCTCAATACCAAGTGGTTATATTGTTTCTTACTGATGATGGCCATTGTCTGGAACTTGTGTGGTGCGAGTGTTACTTGTCACTTGTCAGCCCAATCCTGGATATTTTCCAGACTTTGTTGCATTTGGGCATGAACTGCTTCCATACCTGAGCATTTGCGAATGGTGCTGAACATTGTGCAGTCATCGTCAAATATCACCACTTCTGACCTTATGATAGAGAGAAGGCCATTGATGAAGCAGCAGAAGATGTTTGGACCTAGGTTTCATCCGGAGGGCCACTGAAGATGTTACCTAGTATGATGACGAAACGTCTGAAAATGAACGTCCCAGTTCATGGAGCAAACCTACATCCACATTATCCTAAGGTACTACTGCAGAGATATTCTGGAACTGAGATGACTGACCTCTAACAACAATGACCGTTTTCCTATCTGTCAGGTATGACTCCAATAATGAAGTACTTGCTCGCAATATCCTTTTTGCTATGGTTCCTTGCTGCCAAATTTAAAATAATGCAGCCTTGATTTCAAGTGCTGGAATTCAGTTCCTTTTTCTATCTTTGCGATGTGGTCAGGAGCTGAATGACCCTGGTGAAACCGAAACTGGGCGTCATTGAGCAGGTTATTGCTGAGCAGGTGCTGCTTGATAACACTGTTGATAAGCCCTTCCATCACTTTATTGGTGATGGAGAGTAGACTGATGAGGCAGTATTTGGCTGGGTTGAATTTGTCCTGCGTTTTATGTACAGAACACACATGAGCAGTTTCTTTCCCCATTGATGCATTCTCTATTGCACGAGGGTTAATCCTCTGGCTTGAGGATAATGGTTGAGTGGTTTATATGCTGGGCCATGACATTACAGATTGTGCTGGAGTGTAGTTCTTCTGCTATTGATGGACCACATCGTCTTATGGATGCTCAGTCTTGAGTTGCTAGATCTGTTGGAAGTCTGTGCCATTTAGCATGGTAATAGTGCCACACAACACAATATTCTTAGTGTGACCACGAGACTTTGTCACCTCAATGACAGTGCGGTGGTCAGTTTTACTGATGCTGTCATGGACAGATGCATCTGCAGTTGG
>NW_025214047.1:16985-24691 GCF_004010195.1 Chiloscyllium plagiosum | reverse complement strand
GTCCATCAACCATCTTCCTGCCTTTTGATTTAACACTGTTCTGACTTGATGGGGAGTGCTAACAACTAGCGCTCCTCCGAAGGTAAGTTTGCGGCTCTCCTCTACTAGAATGGTAGTGGCCGTGACTGCTTGCAAGCACTCAGGCCAACCTCTCGAGACAGGGTCTATGGACAGGAAGGCTATGGGTTGTTTCTTTCCTCCTGCTGTATGGGTTAGCACTTCTATCCATAATCTACAATAGTTCACTAGCTCCAAGAACTTCCGTAACACTCTTTTGGTGGTCAGTAGGGGTAGTTCTGTCATTCCTTTAATCCTTTCGGGGTTAATGCGCCCAGTACCTTCACTGATGAGGTTGTCCTAAGTATTTTAACTTATTCTACATATTGTAACTTAATCTTGGATAACTTTAGACCCTGTTTCCCTAGGAAATCTAACAGTCTATTGGTAGCCTCGCTGACCTCATTTCTCTTTAGTCCACATACAAGTAGATCATCGACATATTGTAACAGTATTGTCCCCTTTGTTCAAACAAATTTGGTGATTCCGTGAATCCCTGGGGAAGTACCGTCCAGCGGAGCTGCTGTTTTCTACCTGTGTATGGATCCTCTCATTCGAAAGCAAATATGTCACAGCTTTCTGTGGCGAGAGGACAAGCCCAGAATGCATCTTTTAAATCTATCACACTACACCAGTGATGGTCGCACGGTATTTTACCTAACAAAGTATATGGATTGGGTACCACTGGGTGCCGTGTTCGAACCAATTGATTTACTGCTCTAAGATCCTGCACCAGACGGTCGGTTCCGTCTGGTTTGCGGACAGTCAACATCGGAGTATTAAAGGGTGACATGCATGGTTCCAATAACCCAGTTTTTATCAACGAATCTATAACTGGTCCGAGACCTCTGCGGCCGCTCAGGGATATCGGATATATGTTTTACATGAACGATCTTATTTTCTTGTTTCAGCGTAATCCTTATCGGATCAATATTTAACCGACCTGGATTACCATCTTTTGCCCATCCATCAGGATGGATTCGTTTTTCATCACTCGGTGTTAACATGACCATTTTTACAGTCACTTTGCGATTTTCTACCTTTATTTTTAGGCCTAATTTAATAATCAAATCTCTACCCAGTAGATTTCACCCGAGGTCAGGGATATTTAAGAACTGTCCTGTTATTTCTTCACTACTTCCCTTAATTAAAGTTGGCTCAAAAATGGGTACTAAAAATGCTTCATTTTTATACTCTAAAAACCCTGATTTTTTGGTTAGTTAATTTAACGCCAGTAGGTCTAAAACTTAGGGATGACCGGGCCGCTCCCATATCTACCAAAAATACTGTCTCCTCCCCTTTCGGCCCCACCTTTAGATTTACCAAGGGTTCCTGGTGGGTCTCAAGAGGAAGAAACCCCTGACCCCCCTATTCGTCCTCAAAAGTCATTAGGGAAACTGTTTCTTTTTCCGTTTGGAGATCTGGACAATTTCATCTGAAATGTCCCACTTTGCCGCAATAATAATATCCTGCTTGTTGTCTCCCTTCCTGAATGTTTGGCTTTTGTTTATCATATTTCCCCCTTTTCTTCCTATAATCCTCATGTGCTGTGGCTCTGTTCGCCGAGCTAGAAGTGTTTGTTGCAAACGTTTCGTCCCCTGTCTAGGTGACATCCTCAGTGCTTGGAAGCCTCCTGTGAAGCGCTTCTGTGGTGTTTACGTCGGCATTTATAGTGGCCTGTCCCTGCCGCTTCCGGTTTTCAGTTTCAGCTGTCCGCTGTAGTGGCCAGTATATTGGGTCCAGGCCGATGTGATTGTTGATGGAGTTTGTGGATGAGTGCCATGCTTCTAGGAATTCCCTGGCTGTTCTTTGTTTGGCTTGCCCTATAATGGTAGCGTTGTCCCAGTCGAATTCATGTTGCTTGTCGTCTGCGAGTGTGGCAACTCGGGATAGCTGGTCGTGTCGTTTCGTGGCTAGTTGATGTTCGTGGATGCGGATCGTTAGCTGTCTTCCTGTTAGTCCTATATAGTGTTTTGTGCAGTCCTTGCATGGGATTTTGTACACTACATTAGTTTTGCTCATGCTGGGTATCGGGTCTTTCGTTCTGGTGAGTTGTTGTCTGAGTGTGGCTGTTGGTTTGTGTGCTGTTCTAAGTCCTAGTGGTCGCAGTAGTCTGGCTGTCAGTTCAGAGATGTTCTTGATGTATGGTAGTGTGGCTAATCCTTTGGGTTGCGGCATGTCCTCGTTCCGCTGTCTTTCCCTTAGGCATCTGTTGATGAAATTGCGAGGATATCCGTTTTTGGCGAATACCTTGTATAGGTGTTCCTCTTCCTCTTTTTGCAGTTTTCCCCTTTGAAGAAATTCAGAAGGGGTTTCATCCTTCTCTTGTCGTACTTCAAAGGCATTAACAAAGTTTTGTGATCTAGGTACTGCCTCTTTAATTCCTAATATTACCATTTCTCTGAGATCTAGCATTGATTCCCTATCATCTCTGTCATTATTTTTGCAATGTGGGTCAAAATTTGAGAATTTATCTTTTCATTTCCTTTATAAAGACCCTAACCTCACTGCTAGTTAAGGGAGTATTTATATATCCGATTGCACCTTCCCCAATCGGAGCCTCTCTTAAGGGACATAATTTTACATTTTCCATTATCTTTGCCCCACCTTTACGTGTGGTGGCTCAAGTGATTTTGAGCCCCCTTTGTTCAGCATCTTTTAGTTCAGAGTCCGTTCCCCTTTCTATGGCTGGACTTGGTTCTACTTCGGGAGCTGTAAGCTCGTTCCGGGGCGTAGTATATGGGGGCGGCAAACACTTTAAGGGATCCCATTGTGACTTCCCTTTTTCAATCTTTTCTTTTGTTCTTTCCCTCATTCCTCCGTATTCATGGGACATAATTTTACTCCTTCACTCACTATCCAACAAGCCGCCTAATCGGACTCTTTTTGACTGCAGGTTCTTTTCGATTGACATATATATTAAAATCTTGACACAGCCAATCCTCATCGGACCCACAGTTGGGCCAAAAAAGAATACCAGACGCCTTAATACTCTCTGGTCCAAACGAAACAACAATATTTTATCATTGTAGTCTTTTATCTTTCTCCCGCGTCTGGGAGTGGTGTTCCCAATTACCCAGTATTCTCCCCAAAGACTGTCAGGCGGAATATATTCCCCTTTAACATTATTTACAGCTCAATCGTTACACAGGCAATTCCCCGTGCCTCCCATTGTTGCATATTTAGTTAATCTTAATGAGGTCCGGTGTCACCTTCTTCTACACCCCTTTCAGGGTCCTGACGAGACACCGTACTCGTCCGATTAATCTGACCAATTATATGCTTATTGAGACTTCAACTGTTAACATTCAATCACCAACAAACAAATGTGCATTCAAACCGGATCACAAAGGGTTAAACTTTCTACGGGCTGTACAGCTTTTCTCTCTCTCTCTCTCTCACACACACACACACTGTATCTCACAGACACGTGCTTCTCACAACAAGTCTTCTAACTTATTACTATTTTTCTAGACGTCTGGCCATAAGTTAATTACAAAGTGCACCTTCAGCAGCAGTTCAGCTACTAGCCCTTCTGACACGGGATATTTTCCATTGACATTATTTAGATCTCGCCAATTCCCCCGTACTTCTCGTACGTTTCCCGACCACCAAGGCAATACTTAAAGATCACTTTTCTTACCTTGGTCTGTGCACAGAGTTACCTGGTCGCAGCTGGCTCCTAACCTGTGCAGCAATCCCCTGCAGCTCTTATGGTCACTGCGAAAGCACTACAGCTCTTTATGGTCACTGTAAAACCACTCCTTGTTTCCAGGGTCTCTCAGTCCGGATCGGACTCGCCCAAACGGCAAACGGCAAACAAAGGAGTCGGAGAAACCGAAATTGGCGAGGTGCACCTCCCCCATCGTCCCAAGAGTGTCGAACGTCGGAACTTTGGATCCCGGAGAGCCCCCAAATTGTTAGAAACAAAACTCACTTATAAATCATCCGGAGACAAAGCCATGGAAACAAGGACAATATTATTACTTACTTGCAAGCCCGGTCACTCCTACTGCTAGCCTGGTGAAGAGTGCGAAGATATCAGTTATACAATCATTTTTGTACAGTCTGCGTGCCGCAGGCTCACATTCCTTTTTCCTATTCTTACCCTATTGTAATCATTTATTTCATTTCATTCCCTTATTTGGCCTAACCTTAAGATGATTACTTCATTTGTTTTTCTCTTTCCTAATCTCTGTACCAGGTTGACCTTGGATATCTGCGTTCTTTGTCCTGTTACTATAGGCTTTATTGTGAAAATACCCTTACTTCTTCTTTTGTGGTCAGCTACAACACTTCATAGTTATTTCCTAGCTTAAAACTATTTTCTTTAAAACTACTTCTTTAAAAGACCTCCGATATTCAATAAAGTCTTAGCCTTAAGTATACGACACACTACAAGAATTCCATGACCGTTTGCATAATGTCTCACCCCTCCCCCATCTATAGAAATTACACTCCGCTAGCACTGACAACAATTACATTTCTATATCGCCTGCAGAAAACTACATTTCTTATTTCCCACATGAATGACACGCTCGACCATTTGAGAGGGAGATTGAGATTCATCGCATTGCTTTGTATCTGAAGTGAGGATGGAAAATTATTTCATTGGAGGATATTAGTGAATCAAATGGGTTTTCTTTTCTGACAATCTGCAATGATTTCATTCTCATCAGTAGATTCTTTATTCCAGCTTTTTTAAATTATTGAATTCAATTTGCACCATCTGCAGTGGCGGGATTCGAACCTGGGTCCACAGAAGAAGAGCTGATTTTCTGGATTGATAATCGAGCGATAGTACCATGAGGCCTACTTGGAACCACATGTTGTACTCAGTTGCAATGTCTTGTGTTGCCCTGTTTTTCTTTCATTGCTTATGTTATTCTGGAATCTCATCCTTCATTAAATCCTAATTGAAATACACCGTCATGAACGTCTTCTGGACTGCTCGAATTTCATTCAGTCTGTTTTGTTTGCAATTACATTTCAAGGCAGCTGCACATCAGAGAGGAACAAGTTGAAGCTTTTGGAAACAGTAGAGACTGATTACACTGCCAGTTCGCAAGGCGGCCTGGTCTGTCAATCAAAAGGTAGCGCAGAGACAGAGCGGAAGAGTCGGACATCGCACAGAGCCGTGTTAATAGGGGACTCCATCGTGAGAGGAACTGACCGGGGTTTTTGTGGCAGCAAACGGGATTTAAGGATGGTGTGTTGCCTTCCTGGTGCCAGGGTGAAAGCCATCGTGGACAGAGTGCAGGAAATCCTCAAGGACGAGGGTGAAGAGCCGGAGGTGGTGGTACATGTCGGCACAAATGATGTCGGGAAGAAGAGGAGGAACATACTACAGTGGGACTTCGGAGAACTAGGAAGAACGCTGAAAAGCAGGACGTCCAAGGTGGTTATCTCCGGTTTGCTTCCAGTTCCTCGGGCTGGTGTGGCAAGAAACAGGGAGATAATGGACTTGAACGTGTGGTTGGGGAACTGGTGCAGGAAGCAAGGATTTAAGTTCTTGGATTACTGGGTTATATTTTGTGGTAAGCATAAATTCTACAAGAGAGACGGTTTGCACCTTAATAGGTTAGGTTCCAGCATTCTGGCAGGCAGGTTTTCTACTGCAACACCGCTACATTTAAACTAAGTAGCGGGGGAGAGGGGACAAACTGGATGTTTAAAAAGGAAATTGAAGGGAAAGTTAGAACAAGAGAAGTCAAGAAAGACAACTGTATCAATGAGGCAGAAAACTCGGAAAGGGATCATGCGGTAAGGTTGAGTGAAATAGGGGTTGATGGGAAGGGTGAGAGCAGTAACAAATTAAAAATACTATACATGAATGCACGAAGCATTAGACATCAGATGGATGAGCTTGGGGCTCTTTTGGAAATTGGCAGATACGATATTGTGGGGATAACTGAGACGTGGCTTCAAGTGGACAGGGCCTGGGAAATGAATATTCAAGGCGACACGTGCTATCGTAAGGACAGACTGACAGGCAGAGGGGGTGGGGTGACCTTGTTGGTAAGGGAGAAATTCAGTCTCTTGCGCCGGGGGACCTAGAGTCAGGGGATGTAGAGTCAGTGTGGATAGAGCTGCCAAATACTAAGGGTAAAAAGACCCTCTTGGGAGTCATCTACAGGCCCCCAAACAGTAGTCTGGATGTCAGAATGAAGTTGAATCAGGAGCTGAAATTGGCCTGTCCCAAAGATGTTACGACAGTTGTTATGGGGGATTTTAATATGCAGGTAGACTGGGAGAATCAGATTGGTATTGGACCTCAAGAAAGAGACTTTGTGGAGTCCCTCAGAGATGATTCTTAGAGCAGCTGGTGCTGGAGCCGACCATGGAGAAGGCAATTCTAGATTTGGTATTATGTCACGAACCAGAATTGGTCAGAGACCTCAAAGTGAAGGAGCCATTGGGAAGTAGTGACCATAATACATTAAGTTTCAATCTGCAATTTGAGAGGAAGAGGATACAGTTGGAAGTGACAGTACTTCTGTTGAATAAAGGGAACTATGGAGCTATGAGGGAGGAGCTGGCCAAAGTTCAATGGTGCAATACCTTAGCAGGGATGACCGTGGAGGAACAACGGCGGATATTTTTGTGTATAATGCAGAAGTTGCAGGAATCAGTTCATTCCTAAAAGGAAGAAAGATCCCAGGAGGAGGCATGGGCGGCCGTGGCTGACGAGGGAAGTAAAGAAACATATAAAGTTAAAAGAGAAAAAGTATAACATAGCTCAGATAAGTGGGAAAACTGAGGACTGGGAAGCTTTTAAAGAGCAACAGAGGATTACTAAGAAGGAAATACGCAGAGGAAAAATGAGGTACGAAGGTAAACTGGCCAAGAATATTAAGGAGGATAGTAAAAGCTTTTTTAGGTATGTGCAAGGCAAAAAAATGGTTAGGACTAAAATTGGGCCCTTGAAGACAGAAACAGGGGAATATGTTACGGGGAACAAAGATATGGCAGAAGCATTAAATGGGTACTTCAGATCTGTGTTCACTGGGGAAGACACAAGCAATCTCTCTGAGGTAACAGTGGCTGAAGGACCTGAACTTAAGGGAATTTATATTTGCCAGGATTTGGTGTTGGAGAGATTGTTAGGTCTGAAGCTTGATAAGTCTCCGGGGCCTGATGGTCTGCATCCCAGGGTACTGAAGGAGGTGGCTCGGGAAATCGTGGATGTGTTGGTGATTATTTTCCAGAGTTTGATAGATTCGGGGTCAGTTCCTGAGGATTGGAGGGTGCCTAATGTTATACCACTTTTTAAGAAAGGTGGGAGAGAGAAAGCAGGAAATTATATATCAGTTAGTCTGACTTCAGTGGTGGGAAAGATGCTGGAGTCTATTATAAAGGATGAAATTACGGCACATCTTGATAGTGGTAACAGGATAGGACAGTCTCAGCTTGGATTTATGAAGGGGAAATCATGCTTGATTAATCTTCATGAATTTTTTGAAGATGTAACTCTGAAGATGGACGAGAGATTCCAGTAGGTGTAGTGTACCTGGACTTTCAGAAAGCTTTTGACAAAGTCCCACACAGGAGGTTAGTGAGTAAAATTAGGGCGCATGGTACTGGGGGCAAAGTACTAGATTGGATTGAAAATTGGTTGGCTGATAGGAAACAAACGGTAGTGATAAACG
>NW_025214047.1:16341-16923 GCF_004010195.1 Chiloscyllium plagiosum | reverse complement strand
GGTAGTGATAAACGGCTCCATTTCGGAATGGCAGGCAGTGACCAGTGGGGTACCGCAGGGATCCGTGCTGGGACAGCAGCTTTTTACAATATATGTTAATGATATAGAAGATGGTATCAGCAATAACATTAGCAAATTTGCTGATGATACAAAGCTGGGTGGCAGGGTGAAAAGTGATGAGGATGTTAGGAGATTACAGGGTGACCTGGACAAGTTAGATGAGTGGGCAGATGCATGGCAGATGCAGGTTAATGTGGATACATGTATGGTTATCCACTTTGGTGGCAAGAACAGGAAAGCAGATTACTACCTAAATGGAATCGATTTAGGTAAAGGGACAGTACAGAGCGATCTGGGTGTTCTTGTACACCAGTCAATGAAGGCAAGCATGCAGGTACAGAAGGTAGTGAAGAAGGCTAATAGCATGCCGGCCTTCATAACAAGAGGAATTGAGTACAGAAGCAAAGAGGTGCTTCTGCAGCTGTACAGGGCCCTGGGGAGACCACACCTGGAGTACTGTGTGCAGTTCTGGTCTCCAAATTTGAGAAAAGACATTCTGGCTAGTGAGGGAGTGCAGCGTAG
>NW_025214047.1:0-7274 GCF_004010195.1 Chiloscyllium plagiosum | reverse complement strand
CAACAGACCCTTCGGTCCAACCCGTCCATGCCGACCAGATATCTCCACCTAATCTAGTCCCACCTACCAGCACCCGGCCCATATCCCTCCAAATCCTTCCTATTCATATACCCATCCAAATGCCTCTTCAATGTACCAGCAATTGTACCAGCCTCCACCACATCCTCTGGCAGCTCAATCCATATACGTTCCAACATCTGCATGAAAACGTTGCCCCATAAGTCTCTTTTATATCTTTCCCCTCTCACCCTAAAACTATGCCGTGTAGTTCTGCAATCCAGAATCCAGGGAAAAGACTTTGTTTATTTGTTGTATCCGTGCCCTTCATGATTTTTTAAACCTCTATAAGTTCACCCTTTAGCCTCCGACGCTCCAGGGAAAACAGCCCCAGCTTGTTCAACCTCTCCCTATTGCTCAAATGCTCCAACCCTGGCAACATCCTTGTAAATCTTTTCTGAACCCTTCCAAGTTTCACACCATCTTTCCGATAGGAAGGCGACCAGAATTGCACGCAATATTCCAACAGTGGCCTAATCAATGTCCTGTACAGCCGCAACATGACCTCCCAACTCATGTACTCAATACTCTGACCAATGAAGGAAAACATACCAAACGCCCTCTTCGTGAGTTCTGCAGGCGTACCCCCTCCTTTAATTCGGGTTTTCTAACTTTCCCTATAACTGACACCACCCCACCCCCATTTAGCTTAACGTCCAATCTACAGCCTATAGTTATGCGATTTGCTTGGACTCTGGTCCCAACATGGTTCAGATGAAGACCGTTCAATTGGAACAGTGCTCTCCTTATCCATTGCAGGTGTCAAGATCCCATGATATAAACCCACTTTTCCCACACCAAACTTTGAGCCATGCATTTTCCTCCTGACTCTGTGCTAATTAGCTCATGGCACAGGCCGTCATCCAGAGATTATTTCCTTTTTGATTCTGTTTTCTAATTTAGCTCCGAGCTCTTCGTATACTTTAGCAGAACCTCTGCATAGTTTTATTTCTGTCGTTGGTACCTACATAGACCACGACGAATGGATCTTTACCCTTCCACTCCAAGTTCCCCTGCAGCCCAAATGAGGCATCCCTTACCCAAACACCAATAGGCAACGCAGCTTTCAGGACTCTCAATCCCGGTCACAGAGAACAGTGTCTATACCGCTAACTATACTATCCCCAATTACAAAAAACATTTCTCTTCTCTTGCCCTACTTTAAAGCTTCCATCAACTCGGTGCTGTGGCCAATCGGCTTATCCTCCCCGTCATCCCCTTTCCCATCCACACAGGGAACAAATCTCTTGAACCTGTTAGACATGGGCAGGGGCTGAAGCTTGTGCAACTCTACCTCCTGGATCCCTCTATCTGCCTCACTCATAGCCAATCCCTCCGACTACTAACCACTGGCTAAATTTGAGTCAGTTGATCGAAGGAGTATAACTGTCTCCTGAATCACAGCATCCAGGAAACTCTCCCCCTCCCTGATGCCTCGCAATGTTTGGAGCTTAAACTCCGGCTCATCGACTCTGAGCCAGAGTTTTTCTTGCATGCGACATTTACTCCAGACATGGTCACTGTGAACCACAGTGGGGTCCACCACTCCCACATCATGGTGAGACAACACATCACCCGACCCTCCATCCTTATTTTATTTAACTACATTTGAATTGTTCCTTTAAAATTTTTATTTGTTTTTGTACACCTGCTAATGCAAGTTGTAACACATAAATTAACAAGATTCAATTTAAGACAGATTCAAATTTAAAACACTCCCTAAAAGCAAATCAGATCACATCCTCTCTTTGTCAAACCTGCTCAATATCTTCTGAAAGAGTTCTGACAGACTTGTCAGCGGGACCACTCCTTGATGAAGCCATGCTGACTCAGCCCATTTTACCATGCACATCCAATAACTCTGCAATCTCATTGCTAGCAATGCACTGTAAAATCCCTAATAACGACCGATGCCAGGCTAAACTGCCCTATGATTTACTGTATTTTGCCTTTCTTCCTTCTTACACAGAGATTTTAAATTGTCCATTTTCCAGTTCTCTGGAACTCTGTCTGAAGATAGTTATTCCTGAACAGTCACGACCAATGGTTTCACAATCTCCTCCGCTAATTACTTCAGAACTTTAGTTGTTATCTTTCCTGTCTGTGTGATTTATCCATTTTCAAACACTGTAGCTTCCTCAGTACCTTCTCCTCAGCGCCGATCACTACACCCATCCCTCACCCTTGACTCGCTTGAAGTTCTGGAATGTTCCTAGTGTCGACCATTGCGAGGATTGATGGAAAGTACATATTCAGGTCATTCTCCAATTCATTATTCTCAAATTCTCTCCAGCCCGCCTCAATTTCTGGTTGTCCAATGTTCACTCTCCCCTTTTATATATCTTAACAAAACTCCTGCAATCTCCTTTTCTAAAGAGAGCTAGCTTTCATGTTTCATGTTCGCCACTTTATTGCTTCTTATATTGTCCTCTGCTGCTGTATAAAGGCTTCTCAATCTTAGACAGGCTGAGTGAGAGCATTACAGTAAACTGACTGTCGAAAATATACTAATGTAACTATACTAATCCTATTGTCCATCATTGGGTAGCATGGCGACACAACACTGCTGCCTCACAGGGTCAAGGACTCGGGTTCAATTCCAATCTCTGGACACTGTCTTTGTGGAGCTTTTACAATCTCTCCGTGTCTGCATTGGGGGAATTAACTCTTTTCTCTCTCCACAGTATGTTTGTTTGTTTGTTTCAGGTTTCTGCCATCTTCAGTATATTTGCTTGTGTTTAATGGAGAATTACTGCAAATATGACGGGTTTATTGTAAAGTGGCTCTGGTGCTCGGGCTCCCCGAGTGCTTGGGAATCTTGGGTGGAAATGTGTTGCTGGAGAAGCGCAGCAGGTCAGGCAGCATCTAGGGAACAGGAGAATCGACGTTTCGGGCATTAGCCCTTCTTCAGGAAATCCTACTCTGTGTCTCTCAATTCCTGAGTCCATCCGTCACTGTATGCAGCCTTTCATCAAGCCACCCCTGGATTCTCCACACCCTATCGCCTGGCACTGGATGCTCCCGACGCAGGGAGCGGACAAATGCACTGGGCACTTTCTGACCTGCTAGGGATGCAGGATAAAGGCCTAGCCATTAAAAGGAACAGAATAGCTATAATCCAATTAAACAACAAAGTAGAGGAAACAGGCTGAATTGCACCCATCTGTTCTGATATTTTATGTTCTTTTGGACTAACTTCTGTTTGTCCTCGTCCATCTACCAGTAGCTGTTCCATATGTATACCTTGTCACACAGGTTTGGCAGAGGTGATTGATATCAGATCCGATGGTCATTGCGACTGATTCATTGGGCTCCACCTTCCTGGCTAATGAGGCCAGACTAAAGTTTTTTATTGACAAGTCTATCTATTTTAAAGAAAAGGTCTTGCTGGAATTTTGCTGAAAGGATATTTGAATGTTGGAGAGACTAGATTATGCCACGTCACAGTGAAGTGAGGAATAGGAAGGCAATACAGTTAAAAACATGGCCAAAGGCCTGGTAGGGTAGGCAGCACTTCCAATATGTGTATCATTGGGATTCCTGTGTCAGTATGAAATACACAAGAAGGACGGGATTGACGTGAACTGGCAGCAATCTCTTGGCAGACAGGTTTGCTATTGTCACTCATCAGTATTTAAACTAGTGTTTCGGGGGGTGGGGCGGGGAGGGGGGAAGGTGGGGGCGGGAAGCCAGAGCAGTCCTTCCACAAGCACAGTGACTGAAGAACAGTTGGAGACTAATCCCAGTACAGCTAAGACCAACAACAAACTGGCGGATGGGAGTGAACACAATGGGACTGTCAGTCTGAAGTGAGCTGATTTTAATGTGAGCAGTATGACAGGCAAGATAGATGAGCTTGGAGCTTGGAGTTTGAATGAGCACATATAACTATGATATAACTATTACAGAGATTTGGTTGAGAGAGGGATCAGAAAACAATCAATCCAATGGGTCCAGAGAGAGTTGAAGAATGTGCAGGGGAGGCTGCAGATTGTTGTTTGAAGCATAATAATTATCCGGCAGTTTATTGGAATTGGACAGTGTGTGATGCAATGTACAGATTGAAGGGACAAGGGAGAAAACTGAAATTGTCTGTTTCCAATATTTTCTGCTTTACTGACAGTCTTTTGTAATCTCCTGTTACCAGAGAATAGACGAGGAGAATTTACATCAGAGAAACTCAAACCAAATATCAGGTCAGGATCTGATGGAGTTGGGCTGAAGTGCCTATATTTCAATGCAAGAATTATTATGGGTAAGGCCGATGAACTGACAGCTTGAATCTGTACATGGGACTATGATGTTGCGGCTTTACAGTGACTTGGTTGAAAGAGAAAGGACTGGCCGTTCAACGTATCCAGGGTTTCATTGTTTTGTGCGAGATAGAGAGGAAGGTAAAAGAGGTGGATGAGGTGTTTTACTAATCAGAGAGAATGCTAATTCTGCACTTGAAGAGGACATACAGGAGGATCATCCACTGCAGCAATATGGGTAAAGCTCCAAAATAAGATGGCTGCAAGCACTGCGTTACTATAGTCCCTCCAACAGCCACGGAAGAATTGAGGAACAGATATGTACGTCGATTAAGGAAAGGTGTATTAAAAACAGAGTGGTCATAGTGAGTGACTTTAACATCCGCAATAATGACTGGGAGTCCCTTGGAGCAAGATGCTTAGACGGGGCAGAATTTGTTAACTGCAACAGTATGTGGATAGTCCAACGAAAGGAAGAGCCATACTGGAATTCGCATTGGCTAATGAGCCTGGCCAGGTGACTGACCTTTCAGTGGGACGTAATTTTAGAAACAGTGATCACAGCTCCTTCAGGTTTAAGATAGCTATGAACATGGACAAGTCAGGACCTTGTGTGAAGCTACTGAATTGGCGGAAGGCAAATTAGGTCAGTATCAGACAGAGCGAGGACATGTCAATTGGGAGGAGCTGCTATCAGGCCAATCCACATTTTATATGTGGGAACTGCTTGTTACATCCTGACAGCAAAATCATCTGGTGAACGTCCACCCGACTGCTCGAATTTAAATCTATTTTGTTTGAACAGATATTTCAAAACCGCTGCATACCAGACAACAGGAAGAGATAAAGGACCAGGACCAGCTTGTCTCTGCAGGCACCTAAAGTCTTTATTGTGAGTCAGAGAGCTTCAGAATTAAAAGAGCACTGAAGGAGGCCATTTAGCCCATTGTACACCAACGCGCTCTCAAACATCACAATTTGAAAACAGAGAGAACTGTGTCAGTGTGTGTGTGTGCGTGAGAGAGAAAAATTAACAAAGAAAAAGGAAGTGAACAGAGATAAAAGGAATGGAGAGAAAACGGAGCGACAGAGTGAGTGAGAACAAGGGGTATCAGACGAGTGTGAAGTTAGATCAGAAGACAGCATGAGGAGAAATACACAGAAATTGTATTTAGAAACTCCCACAGACTGCAAGCCCTTTGTCTGGTGCCGTACCCAGCGAGCACTATGCTGTCATCCCAGATCATTTATTGTCAATAATATCACAGAGCCGGGGTGCTAACGGCTTAACAGGATCCAAAAGCAGAATAGATTGGTTCCAGTGAGAACGTGAATAAATTTAAATATTCTGGGCCAACAGGAATTTGTAGTCCCTCGAGACACTGTGTGAGAGACAGGGCGAGAGAATCTCAGTAAGGGCGATCACTGACCTGAGGGAAATCAGCACCTCAGCTGTGGGTCAAATAATGACTGATAAAGTTTGAACACCTCGTCCGTGGTTTTGTAATTCACATTTCAATTCATATAGCTCCACATCGCAAGTGTATTTTAACAAACTTGTCTCTTTGTAATTTTCACGTTTTGGTATGTACAGAAAAGCTTGTTTTTTGTCCCGATATTTTGTGTTGAATAAACACATTTTATTACTGAGGAAGAAAGGATCTGTTCCGATGGGACAGTCTTCGTCTGAACCGTGCTGGGGCCAAAGTCCGACTGAATCCTAACTAAGACAGAGCTTTAAACTGATTAGGAGTGTGTGTGTGCGGGGTGGGGGTTCCGTTATAGGGTTTAATTAGAAAAGAGGAGGTAAGAGTACAGAACTCAGGAGAGGTTATTAAAATCTCCAGCACAGATGCAAATAGGACAGAGTGTCTGGAAAGTGTAAGCAATCAAACTTCAAGCACACTGGACAAACAAATGGCAATGAGAAGAGGGACCGTTAATACAAAATTGAAGGGGTTACGTCTGAATGGATGCAGTATAAGGAATAGGGTAAATGAGCTTGTGGCACAGATTGAAATTGGTAGGTATGACGTGATGGGCATCACAGTGAAGTAGCTAGAAAGGGATCAGGATATTCAAGGACATATATCCTATCGAAAAGTTAGGTGGCAGAGGGAGGGGACTTACATTATTAATAAGAAATGAAATTAAATCAATAGTAACAAACAAAGTAAGGTCAGATGGTATAGAATCTGCGTAGGTAGAAATGAGGAACCACAAAGGTAAGACAACCACAGTTGGAGACTTCCACAGCCCTCCAAAGAGTAGTCAGGAGCTGGGGCACAAGATACACCAGGAGATACACCATTCTGTAGGAAAGGCAACATTATAGTGATCATGGGGGATTTCGATATACAAGTGGAATGGGAAACCAGGTTTGTAGTGAATCGCAAGAAAAGGATTTTGAGGAATGCCTATGGGATGGCTTCTTGGAGCATCATGTAGTGGAGCCCACTCAGAACAGATGACACTGGATTTAATGACGCAGCTTAAGGTGAAGGAAAACTTCACAAACAGTGATCATTTCATGGTTAAATTTATTCTGCAATTTGAGAGAGAAGAAAGAATCAGAGTTAACAGAATTTCAACTGAATAAAGGCAACTGGAGAGGCATAAGGGAGAAGCTGGGTAGAATTGACCGGGACAGGGGTCTAGCAGGAACGACAGGGGAACAGCAATGGCAGGAAATTCCAAAATTAATTCAGGAGACACTGCAGAGATTCATGCTGAGTAATAGAGTCATGGTACAGGGAGGATGAGGCAACCAGGGCTGACAAGGGAAGTCAGGGATTGCATATAAGCAAAAGAGCAAGCATACAATGCGGTGAAGGACAGAGGGAAACTGGAGAATTGGGGCCAACAGAAGGCAAGAAAAAATAAGTAAGGAGGGAGAAGATTAAATAGAGGGCTAAGCTAGCCAGTAATATAAAAGAAACTGTAAGAGGTCCTTTAGATATATAA
>NW_025214046.1:2577-38533 GCF_004010195.1 Chiloscyllium plagiosum | reverse complement strand
TGCTACTTCAATTTTGTTGGGACTGCTCTCATCTAGGCAAATGGGGAACATTTCATCGCACATCTGATTTGTGCCATGTAGCTGTTGGATAGTTTATGGGACCCATGAGATGAGTTACTCGCTGTAGTATTCCCAAGTAATGACCTGTTCTTATTGCCATTGTGTTTGCATGGTGTGTAAAATTGAGTTACTGATTAATTATTAGTCTAGGAATTTGCATAGTTTTGGATTCAATGCCTTGAAAATGTCTAGGTTGGTTGAGGGCGGTGTATTAGATTCCCTCTTGTCATAGCTGGTCATAGCCTGTCATTTCAGTGGCAGAAGGTTTGCATGCCACTTATCATCCCAAGCCTGGATATTGTCTGGATGTTGTTGCATTTAGACATGGAATGCTTCAATACCTGAGGATTAGTAAACGGTGCTGGGAATTTGTGCAATTATCGGCGAGTATCCCACATCTGACCATATGATGGAGAGAAGGTCATTGATGAAGCTGGTTAAATTTTGTCTGGATGTTGTTGCATTTAGACATGGAATGCTTCAATACCTGAGGATTAGTAAACGGTGCTGGGAATTTGTGCAATTATCGGCGAGTATCCCACATCTGACCATATGATGGAGAGAAGGTCATTGATGAAGCTGGTTAAGCTGGTTGGGCAGAAGACATTACCTTGAGGAACTCGTGCAGAGATGTACTGCAGCTGCAATGATTGACTGCCGACAAAAATGCTCGTCTTCCTGCTGTGCGAGGTATGACTCTAACCACTGGAGATTGCTCCCGTTGAAACCGATTGTTTCCAGTTTTGCGAGGGCTTTGTGATGCCACATTTGGTCCATTGCAACATTTATGTCAGAGCTGTGAGTCGCACTTCCCCTCTGGAATTCAGCCCTTTTGCTGACATTGGAATCAATGTGATAATGAGGTCAGGAATTGAGTGGCCCTGGTGGAACATAAAGTGGGTGTCAATAAGGAGGTCATTGATGAGATGGTCATGCTCGATAGGACTGTTGATTGCTTATTCCATTATTTAACTGACGATCAACAGTAGACGAATGGGGTGGGAAATGTTTCAGATGGATTTGTCTTGCTCTTTATATATACGACAGATTGGGACGATTTTCTACACTGTCGGGTAGATGTCAATATTGTAACATTACTGAAGCAGCTGGTTTTGTGAAGGTCAAGTTGTGGAGAACAGCTCCTCTGTAAAATTGCCAGAATGTTCTTACAGTTTTTGCAGCATCCATTGTCTCCAACCATTTGTCGATTTCCGTGCATGTTAAACCTAAAGCCACAAGACTGCATAGAATTTGAATTCAATGCCAACTACTGCGAGGGAAACTTCCTTCCAACTGTAAAGCACAGAGCTACCACCTCTGCTGGGTATGTCCTGTCGGTGAGATATGACATATCCAGAGATGGTGACGTTCATCTCTATCTCTTCCCTTTTAAATATTATTCCTGGGATGACTATGTCAGGCTGTTACTTGATTAATCTGTGAGCAACCTTGGAATTTTGGCACTAGCCCTCAGGTGTTAGTCAGGAGGAACTTGCAGTGTCTTACCGCCTGTTTCTGCAGCTGTAGTTTCTGGTGCTGAGGTCGATGGTAGATGATCCGTCAAGTTTCATGTCTTTGAGACTCGTAGAGGTTGGTTTAACTGAATAGCGTGCTCGGCCATTTCAGAGGGTAGTTGTGAGTCAAATACACTGTTGTGGTTCGGGAGTCATACTAGACCAGACCATGTGAGTATGACAGATTTCCTTTGCTGAAGAGTATTAGTAAGCAAGATGGTTTTACCATCAACTGACAATAAATCCATGGTCATCACTGGTCTATGTTTTAAATTTGTATTAAAAGTCAAATTCCATTATCTGCCATGGCTGGAGATTGAATATTTCTTCTCACATATCTGTGTTCTTATTGTTTCGTTATTCAATGTATTAATATAAAACTGATTTTATTTCATGAAGTTAAGTTACAAAGTGTCATCAAATACCAATTCATATCATGATGAACACAATAAATCAGATTGCAGTAAGTAGATTTTCAGGATGCTCAAGGTACTGCATGGTTTAAGGTAGTTAGGAAAATGGTACCTTACAGGGAGTGTCCTCTGAAGGTTTCGGGTATTGACCATTCAGCAAAACATTGTTTTAAACAGCTGAGAAAATGTGAAGATTCCAACTGGAATATGCGTCACAGTTAAAAAGGAACGATGCATTAAGCAGTGAAGGTCACAAGGTTACCTTTCTTTCATGAACACTTTGCTGCTGCGGGAGAGGTGAACCACTTGGAGAGAAACATATAATGCGTTGTCACGTTGCACACATTTTTCAATTCTTTTCAATTGCATGATTTTCTTACGAGATTCTGTCTGACCACTGGAAGCAGCGGAAACAGTTTTATGATTCATCTACATCTTGTCCATTTTCGTAAACAGTTGCTACGAGAAAATTATCCATGTGCAGTGCAGCCTGCAACAAGATCTCAAACAAAAACAGAAACCGTTGGAGAAAAGCCTATCCGACCACGCAGTATTTGCGTAGAGAGAGAAACAAAGTTTTGAGTCCGTGGGTTCTCGTCAGTAAAGGAACAAATTAGAGACGGAGCAGGAATTGAGCAAGGGCTGGGCTGGGGCAAGATCAAAAGGGAGGAATGTGACTGGGTGGAAGACAGGAGAGATTGAATGTCAGAAGTGTGAGCCTTCTCGGGTCAAAGTAAATTTTGATTGAACAAGGAAATAAACAGGAAATAAAAACAAGACGTGCCATGAATGAAAGTAATGGAACTGAAACAAACAGTTAATTGGAAACAAAATGAAACCAATTGTTTACCGTATAATGCTTCGAGTAATTCAACATGGAAACACACCCTTCACTCCAATTTACCCATGCTTCCTAGGTTCCCTAAACTGAACTGATTCTATTTGCCTGCATTTGATGGATATGACTCAAAACGGTTCTTCTCTATGTTCATGATCAAATGTGTTTTAAAAGTTGTAATTGTACCAGCCTCCCCCTCTTCCGTTGCAGTTCAATCCATATATACCCTACACAATCTGTGCGAAAGAATTGCCCCTCTGGTCCTTTTTAAAACCTACCCCTCTCACCTTAAAATATTTGACCTCTAATTGTAGACTCCACTGCGCGGCCTTAACATCATCCGCTATTCACCTTATCTATTTCGCTCATTGTTTCATGAATCTCTAGAACTTTACCCCTTAGCCCTCTACGCTCAAAGGAAGAAAGATGTCCCAGCCGATCCATGCTCGCAGACTTCAAAACCTGCATTCTGGGTACTTAGAAATGCTTTTTTCTCCCCTTCCAAACAATGACATGCTCCCTACTATGGGTAACCATAATTGCTCGCAGCATGCCAAAAAACGTCTTCACCAATGTCCCACAATGCCGAAACAACGTCTCACAAAGACAGCCCATGAAGTTAGAAGTCGGACGACACCAGGTCTTAGTCCAACAGGTTAATTTGTCATCACAAGCTTTTCAGTGCTGCCCCTTCGTCAAATAAAGTGTCAGTTCAAATAAACATGTTGGTCTGTAATTTGGTAATCGTCAGACCTTGTACTCCAAATGCAACACCAGCACCTCCATATCATGGCTAACCAATAAAAGTAAGCATGACAAATATTTTATTCACTACAATGTGAACGCGTGACTCCAATTTCAAAGGAAAATGTGCCTCTACCTTTAGATTTTCTCATGTAACAACATGCTCAGAACACTGCCACGAACTGTGTAAGTCTAGCTCTGGCTTTTTTTTTTGCCAAAGTACGCAACTCACATATATCTATACTAAACTCCATTTGCCATTCCTCTGCCCATTCACCCAGTTCTTCAAAATCTCTTTGTAGTCTTTGATACTATATTCACGGTCCGCTGTACTATTCTTTTTATGACATTCGCACGCATACCGTATCTGAATCCTGAACTCACAAGGAAGTCGTTCGTACAAATAACGAATAAGTGTGGACAGGTACTGATTCTTACAGGACATCGCTGTTCAAAGGCCTTCAGTTTTAACAATCATATTTTACTACCATGGTCTGTCTTCTCTTATTAGACTAATTTTGTATCTAACTGGCTAAAACTCCGTGGATCCCACATGTAACGAAGATGTGGGTGCACTATACATTTAAGAGAGGGAAAAGCTAGCAGAGCGACTGACAGCACCAAGTGTTCTGAACAAGATGCAACGAAACATTTAGCCCAGGAGCTAAGGTAGCTGGTTGCCTGGAAATGACAAAACAGATTCAAATTAGGCCAGTCAGATTGAATTATACCCCCAAAAATGCCAAACTCCAATCAAGTTTGAATTTAGTATGTTGACAATCCTAAAATTCAATGACACATTCCGATGCTTTGCAGATATAAGACCGGCAAACTGCACAGTTGGGAGGAGAACTGCCAAGCCACCAGCAACTGCAGACTGCCTGGAGAATACCTCTCTTAAAGGCACCTTTATCGAACAGTAACCTGTGAAACGGAAATCATTAAGAAGAAGAAAGGAAGACAAAGGAAAATCAAAAGAGATGATTCGATATCTGGCTGGTTTGGAAAGTATGAAACTTTAAAAATCTTTGCCAGGGTCTTTATTAGACTAGTATTGTAGAAGGGTTGCAAAAGATACTTGAGAAGAAGGAGCTACAAATATTTATTAGTTAATTATTCTGTGTTACTTTTTTCACAATTAAAGTTGCTATTTTTTACGATAAATAGTTCTTGGCCTCTCGAACTTTCACAGATTACTGCACAAGATAAGTATTTTCTTTGTTGCTGCTTTAAATTAAGCAGCAGGGTATATTCCATGTTGAAACAGTTTGGGGACTCCCATGCGGGGATCTAAACTGGTGGAGATTGATTTGAATCGACTTGGGCAAAGAAAGATACCAGCAGAATTAAATACTGATGCGGGTACGTTGGCAACATTTATAAGGTATTTGAACAAATACATGGACTGGAAAGGATTAGAAGCATATGGGGCACATACAGGTAAAGCGCATTAGAAAGACTAAACAATTTGGTTGGCACAGGCCACGTTGACCAATGGATATTTGACCATGCTGTAGTACTCTGTATTTCAACGAGTATAACAGTTTAGGTGCTTTTGTGAGTTTGTCACAGTGTATGAACGTGTGTGAGTGGTTGAATGCGTCGATGTTAATTTTAATTTGAAAATAGGTATGGCGATCGTTGGTGTGGCCCGTACTTGCATATAGCAAAAGGCTCAAGGTTGCCAACAAAATATTGCCAATAAACAGAGAAAGGCAGCCTGCCATTGCATTAAGACACAAGATTATAACAGTAGATTATCGAATCGAACAGCCTGTTCCAGTGTTTAAGTAAAGAATTTAAAAGCTACGAGCTCCTCAAAGACAAACAAATTAGGACGTGTGCACGCCATTCAGGCAGTTTTGATAAGAGCATACCTGTGATGCATTCAAGTGAATATTCTCAGTTTTACTCATAAAATAACGATTGACCCACTAAATGAATGACCATCAGAGGCAAGATACAGCTTATTGAGTCACTAAGTAGCAAACAGAGCAATAGTTACAGTTACTCTGTAGTGAATAGTTCCTCCATGGAAATTAATTAAACTCCAACATCGACACCTGTATGTGAAAGTTCATGCAATTTAGAAAAAAAAACATCCTCATACTCTCTGATGAAATCAATTGTTCATGGCCAATTAGGCACAAAAAGTAAGAAAAGAAATTGTGTTATTTAATTTTAATCATCATATCTAAGTTTACCACAAAAATCTTATTCCAATCAATTAAAAGTAACTGTCTTTTGCATTATAAAATGTATAATTTCGACAGTGGGAAGTCTAAGCGAAATACAGTGAACAATAAGATTCAAGCAGTCTTCAGAGATTAAACAGTCTGAGACAATTCCGAGGGAGTGTGTCAATTAACTTTGGAATATGAAAGAATATGATGCATACAAAGATCCAAATGATTCTTGGCACCTTCATAAGTTGAGAGAATGATTGACTGAAGATCTGAAAAATTAGGGAGGTCCTGATAGAGATGAATAAGATCATTAGAGGTAAGGATAGAGGGGATGTTTTTCTCCCCTTGGTGAAGGAGTCGAGGACGAGAGGGCACCAGTTTGAGAATAGAGGGGAGAGAATAAAAGGAAACCTGAGGGCATCTTTTTCACACAGACAGTGATGCATATATGGAATGAGCTGCCAGTGGAAGTGGTTGACGTTGGAACATAAAGAACATTTAATAGGGATTTGGAGGAATACATGAATAGGAAAGTATTAGTAGGTTTCGCATTCGGCTTGGGGAAAGGGGCATGACGTGACTGGAAATTTTGGTCATCCTCGACCAGTTTCGGTCAAATGGCCTGACTTCATTCTGTGGGAATCATGATTTTATATTCATGACACGATAAAATTAAAACATTCATTAAACCCTAGAATTGACCGCAGAGGTTCCAAACCAAACTTTTGGAATAACCAATCCAAATGTATCCAAACCATTTTTTTTAGTGAAAAACAAAAGCACAGATTCCTTCTCATAAAACGCAGTCCTGTACGCAATTCATACTTTGACTACTTACTGGCAGTCCGAGTGACTTCCTTACGAGGTCCCAGTTCCCTTTCATCATCTGTTATCTACTTTGACATCAGTGTTTTTTTCAAGACGTGCTGCAGTGAATTCCCAGGGACTGGCATCGTGAACAGTCAACTTCTGCTATCCGGTGAAAAATAATGCTCTTACTTGTTGGTGAAACATGGGAAGAACCTTTTGATTGGGAATCAACCTGCAAATCATTTACAGGCTTGACCTAACGATTACAAAAATGCTTCTTTAATCATTTTTGCTTTCAACACATCGCGTTACCCAGAGTCCAAATGTCACTTTTCGATCAATCTCTCGATTCAGAACTCCAAACCAAAATTGATAAAAGGGGAAAGAAATAATCATGAAAAAGCAGCTGGGCTTTCGATATTCGTTTTTGTCTCCGTCACACTGAGAGTCATCCTTCAGTTATACTAGCAGTTTAGGCTTGCCAATATCTTGCCTTGGAATTCCATGAGAATGAAGATACACTGAATCGGATCAATCTCCCTCCTAAGGAAATGCAATCATCCCAAGGAGGGTTAGAGTGAAACTTCATGACAGAAACGTTTGTATATCCATTATTGAAATAAATGTGAGTGTTAAAAATGCCTGAGAAAATATCAATAATTCCAAATAAAGGGCTGCAGTAAAATCCAATTTCATAAATGTCATTTGACAACAAGGCATTTGACAACAATTAAGAGAAATAACTGAATGATAAAGAACACAACCTGAAATGGAAAAAGAAGATTCATTAATGGAAATAAAATTAGGAATAAAGATACGTCATATGTTTTTAAATCTCCATGCCAAACCACGCAAATTGGATCCAGAATTGCAAAAGCAAAAGTAAAACACATATATCCTCAATGACGTAAAGCGAGCACTGAATGCAAAAATAAGGAGGTTACATTCCAGTCCTGCTCGTGAGACCGCCTTTTGAGTTACACGGTCCCCAAATTGCATTGGAGCGGATGATTCCCATTCAGTTTAGGGAATATTCCCTCGATTAAGAGTACGTAATGGAGTGAGTGTAGTTATATGAAGCGAGAAGGGCCTGTCTCGGTTTTTATCGTTGAGATAAAAAGAAACAAGCTGTAATCGATTTAAATAACAATGCATCCGGAATGGGAGAATGCCGAGGTCATCGTTTAACATCACTGGTTGCCCATTGACAATATCAATGAGAAGATATTATTTTCTGTTTCTCACAGGGATGCAAAAAATTGTGAATTGTTCCTTGAAACAAATTAATGAAGCAGTCTCTTTGAACCTTTTGAAATTCAACAATACAATCATTCCGCTCAAAAATTGTGACGCTGGAAAATCAATACGTTCTTTTTAAGCGACGGGCTATAATCCTGTTGTTTCCAGGTAAGCAGGTTGCGGATATGAGATTATTCCTAAACCAGCCATGATATTACTGAATGATGTTGCAGGCTTGAAAGTCTTAATAACCAGTTTCTAATCCCTTTCGTATTTTTACAACCTATATTCCGATTATATAGTATTTAAAGACGTTGTTTGCAAATATGATTTCTCATAATCAGCCATTGTTCCATTGCAAAATCGCATTTCCATTATCAACTGCCTGTTCCTGCATCAATGTGACTTATTTATCACACATGAACATGCAATCGTAGTAGGGGTGGCGTAAATCAGTTCACATATCGTGTACATTTACTCTCATGTAATAATCAATATGCATTGGAGCGGTTTTGAGAATGGTTATTCAGTGGAAAGTTGGAAAAAGAAAGCCATCTGATGAGGATAGGCTGTATCAGCTAGTCTTGTATCAACATGGATTCACTCGATGTAATATTAAGTAGTTGCTGAAACACTTGACGCTCGGTGACTATGCTCCCGAACAAATTCACACAAATAATACTAATGTCTTAACATGCAGAAAGAGGTATTAACCTTGCCAATTTGGCTCACTGATGTCCAACTCTTGTGTGCAGCCTAAATACAGAAAATCTGGCAGATGTTTTGTGTTCACCTCAAGGATGATGAGCCACACAACCTTTCAATACAATATGACTACTCGTTGGAAAAAAAATGTTGAACATGGCGTCGACAAAGGCATTAAATGGCAATTTCACAATAAACTACAACACACAGGTACTCATCTTCTGTTCTGCTAATGCCACATGGATCCTGACATAATGGCTGAGTAAAGAAACATTTCGCTGTCCAAAAGAACTAACGTCGTTTTGGAAACAAGTCGCATTTTACTGAGTTAACCAAATAGTAGTACACGTGAAATTAAAGTGAAAGAGAATCACAGACAATCTCCAGCTACCTCACAAAGGCCTTCCAGACAACATAAGAATATAGGATTCTCACTGACGGTTCTACAATACTCTGCAGCTATCACAAACTCACGCACATAACGTTTCTTCGTCAATCCAAGAGCTGACTCAAAAGCAATAGGTTTACTGAGAAATCGTTTTGATATCAATATCGCATGCATTTCTTGTGGCTGCTTTATGAATTGTTGAGATGTCATCATGGTAATGATAGCATCATGTCGTTGTATCATCCTGGAGTTACTTAAACCCTGCAACATTATTTTTTCTTTAAAAAGAATAAATATAAACTGGTTCTTAAGACTTTCAAGCCTGCTACATCATTCAGTAATATCATGGCTGGTTTAGGAATAATCTCAACTCCGCAACCTGCTCACCTGTAAACAACAGGAGTATAGCCCGTCGCTTAAAAAGAACCTACTGATTTTCCACCGTCACAATTTGTGAGCGGAATGAATGTATTGTTGAATTTCAAAATGTTCAAAGAAACTGCAACAATTAATATGTTAAAATTAATACAGAACCTAAACATTCGGTACTGTTGTCAAGAGACAGGTTCTCATACCATTTCTGGAAAATTGGGCTGTCAATCCTGTTCAACTTTGCACTTTAAGTTTTCGATTTCTCCATTGAACATCTGGAAATAAATGATCAATATGGTCTTCCAGCAGCATTTTTATCTTGTCAAGGGAGTGAAATGAAAGATTGTTTTCAAACAGATGTAGATAAAGGTTTTTTTTTTTTTACCAGCCGGCATGTGACTACTGAGATAAATATGATTAGGGTGTTGTGAAAGAAGACAGTGTAAAGTTCACAATTGTGTTTCATGATTATCGATTGACTAAAATATGACCCATGTAGATTAAAATGACACAGGACTACGTCTTTAATTGTAGTCAGACGTGTTTGGATATTCACGTCACTCAATGAAGTTAATTTCAGATGTATAGAATAGTTTGAAATCGATGTGGATGTCTTCGTGTTATTTCAGTCTCACACCCTCCTAGATGTAGCTCGCACTGTTACAATGTAATCCAAAACTGATTCTTTTGATAACTATTCGTAGGTCAGTCTCAAATGTTTGTAGTTTCATAATGACAAATACAGAAAGCAATATTTCGTAATTTCTTTGGATTGGTTGATACTTTGGAAAATTTGTTTCAGTAAGAGAACAACACATTTCCTCCTTACTGATATCATATTCTGGGTCGATAACTTCTCAGGGTATGGGACGAAAATTTCCTTTCAGATGCAAATATACCTAGTGATGCAGACGAAGCTCCTTTGGTGACATAAAATTACTGTTAATTTTTGAACTGAACCAGGTAGTTTTACAGTTGCAGTAGACGGTGTGGGGTTCGGTTTAGTGGAGGTTGTCAGCAAAGATAGAAGATCAAATCATAAAATTTCTTCAGATTTAAATGCAAAGAATTTGTTCCATTTTTAACATGTTTCGACCAAATATTTCAGGGATTCAAAAGCATATTATGCAAAAAAGTCTCAACTTTAGGGACATTAGAACTCAACTGAAACAAAACAAAATGCAGCAATAGTAACATACACAGTGAGGGACATGCTGAGGTTTTAGGGTTTGCCGCCACATCAGAGAGTATGAGATTCAACCGTCGGATTGGGGCATTCTGTGGTAATCATTTAGAATCACAGCCTGACCTCAGTCGTTAACGGAGATGTCTAAAATGTTACTCAGCATTATATCTGTACTTCACCCGTCCTATCTCCTTATGAAAATTCAAAACGTGACGCCAATTTTCTCATACTCGATTGAATTATTTCCGGATTTTGACATTTAAGAGAGAGTTCCCTCACAATTTCTGAAATATAGATATTATTCATTAGGGAAAGAGAATAATTACATCATTAGAGTTTATAAATATTGGCTGTGTTGAATTTGCATTGTTAATTCATCACCTGGAATCACAAAGTAACATGAAATCAGATATTTCATACAGATAATGGAGTTTCCAATAAACTTTCAGATAGAAAGATTTTACTACCCAGTGCTCGCAGCTATTGGTATCACTGGTAAGGCATTTGATCGGTGGGGAACCTTACAAACAAGTTTAAAGATGGTCCATGATGAAGCCTGCCGTGTATTGTTTGTGTTATTACGTCAGATGTTCGGTTTTGCAAGTTTTCTTAATAGCATTTTAATTGTTTCCAATGGAGATTTAGACAGACGATTTTGTTCCTTAAGTCTTCTTTGCAATTAATGTTGCATCTTTGTGATTCTCAAATGCTGCATGTTATCATTTTCACCAATTAAAAGAAAGAACAAAACAGAAATTTCCTTTCAAGTAAAATGAATCACGTAATCATTTGAAGGACTACGATAAAATAAGATTCACTTTGTTTCCTGGCATGTATAATGTCTTGGGAACGGTCAGCATTGAATTGACTGGCTTCATTCTTTGCTATTGACATATGAAATATGCCTAAACTAAACAGTTGATAGTCAGTAGACATTTTCACAGGATCGTATTTTTTGTCATTCCCACGAGGCAGGCATCTTAATCAGTATCCTAGTACCATCAGTAGATATCAGCACCGCGAAGCTATCCACATCCTTGATATTGTTCCACATTCTGAGTGCCAAGATTGCGTGGTTTCAATTAACGTTCGGGTTTTATCCAGAACCATTGCAACGATCTTAACTTTTCCATAAAATAGATTAATTGCGAATCAGTTATGACCAGCTTCAACGTTTTATTCAGATTGCTGTGTGTTCGAGTGTGTCTGCAAACCTTGACTGAAAAATGAATCACTGAAGAACCACGACGAATTGCAGCGTCATTTGCAATTTGCACGAATGGTTCAAATACATGATCTTGTATTCTTTCAAGTGACATTAAAGGCTGCATAGCAGTAAGAACGCCGATAGGCATGGATGTTCTCATTGGTGTCCATTGCCATTTCTTTTTCCAGCAGCAGGAAAAGGGGGAGCTTGGACTAAAGGCCTGCAGGAAAGGTGAGTCACTAATTTAAATCTTTCCGACCTTAACTCAAGCGTAGGCGCCCACCATTTCTGTTTACGGCAGTAGGAAGACTGGAAGCTTGGACCAGGGTTCTTCCGGGAAATCGGAGCCACCAATTTAAATCTTTATATCCCTGTTATCGGAGAGCAGAGGTTCCTGGAAAAGGGGGTGTTTTTAAACCCTCAGCGAAATAAGCGAGTGTTTTCTAAACCCGGGACCCTACACTTGTCGGGCTTCCCACCCATTCACCTCCTCTCGCCTTTAACAGCAGGGGCACATCAGTAAACTTCTCTTGTTGTTTTACTTTCTGATAAGGAGTTTTCAGGGATGGTAGCGCATGGAAAGGAATGTTCTTCCTGCATGATGCTTGAGGAGAGGAGCGATATTAGTATCCCATTCATGCGCAGCTGCAGGAAGTGCACCCAACTCTTGCTACTCCAAGACCGCGCTTGGGAACTGCAGTGGCAGCTGGATGAACTTCGGATCATTCGGGAGGCAGAGTCTGTGATAGCCAAGAGTTACAGGGAAGTAGTCACTCCTAGGCACCAAGAAAGCAGGGTAACTGTGAGAAGGGAGAAAAGATTCAGTGCAGGGAACCCCTGTGATCGTTCCCCTGAACAACAAGTGTACCGTTTTAGATAATGTTGAGGTGACGAGTTCTCAGCGGTATGCATTTGGGTACAGGCCACATGCAAACAGTCCATCCCTGTTGCATAGAAGGAAAGGGGGAAAGGAGGAGAGTGGTAGTCATTTGGGAATCAATAGTTAGATGGTCAGATAGAAGGTTTGTTGGGAATGAAAGAAGCTCGCGGTTGTTGTGTTGCCTCCCATGTGCTATGGAAGTTATTATGGCAGTAATATGGTTCACTTAGTGTTGTAATGTATGCCCAGTATCATGTTACAGAGCTTCAGTAACAGATAATCGTGGGGCATTGTGATTGATTAGATAAATCATCGGGACATGAGAAAATGCTAAAGGTGATGGTGTATTAATGTGATAGGTTAAGTGTGATGGAAGGAACCAGTGTAGCAGGTGGTGATTAGCTTAGAAAGACAAAGCGTGATTGGCTATGCTAATTTTATTGGATAAGCGCGGGACCAACAAATAGTTTAAACTGGAGGAGAACAAAGAATCTGTGAGGAGTCAGGGAAGACATTTGCTGGCTCCCAGAGGTTTGATTTTGCAAAAGTAAAAATTTAATTACCTGAAGGATTTTCTTCGCCTCCTGGTAATTTTTTATAGAATATTGAGTGATTCTTCCACAACAATGACAGAGTCCGTGATGTCTGAGAACGTGTCTTGGTGTCTTGAAGAGAGAGGGCGGCTAGCCCAAAGTCGTGGTCTACATAGGTACCAATGACATAGGTGGAAAGAGGGATAGGGTGTAAGGCAGGATTTCAGGGAGCTAGGGTGGACACTGACAGCTAGAATAAACAGAGCTGTTATTTCTGGTTTGTTATCCGTGTCACATGATGGCGAGGTGAAGAAGAGGGAGAGATGTAACCTGAACACGTGACTGCAGTGATGGTGCATGAGGGAGGGTTTCCGTTGTCTGGACAATTGCCGCTCATTCTGGGGAAGGTGGGACCTCTGCAAACAGGACAGTATTTACTTGAACAAGGCATTCAAGTTACAGATGGGGGAAGGACAATTACATTGCGATTAGGCAGGACATTGGAGGCACAGAATGGGGTAACGATGTGGAGGGGACGGGAACAATCGAATTGTGGAGCTGGTATAAGGTACAAATATAGCGAGTCCTTGATAGCTATGTCCCTGTCAGACAGGATGGAATTGAAAAGGAAAGGAAACCTTGGTTTACGAAAGAAATTGTATCTTTTGTGTAGCAGACGAGGGAGGATTATGTGACAGTGAGACGACATGGTTGAGATGAGGCAATGGAGATTTACAACTTAGCGTGAAAGGATTTAAAGAGATTATTAAGAAGAGCACGGAGGGGACATGAGCTGTCTTTATCAGGTCGAATAAATGAGAACCCGAAAGCGTTCTGTAGGTATGTGAGGAATAAAAGGATGACATGGGTAGGAAAAGGGCCAGTCAAATAAGGAAGTGAGAAGTTGTGCGTGGACACTGTGGAGAGCGGACAGGTGCTAAATGAACAATTCTCATCTGTTTTGACACATGAAAAGGAGGATATCTCAAAGGAGAAGATTGAGATGCGGTCGAATGCACTAGAAAAGATTGAGGTTTGTAATTCTCAAAGGTGTGAAAGTAGACAATTCCAAGATGGTATTTATCGGGGATTCTCTAGGAAACCTGTGTAATCATTAAAAACACAGAAATAGAGAACACACACCGGATCATCAACGCCAAACTCACAGGAGTCCAATTCACAAGAGAGAAAGAAAAGGACAACCAACTCCCATTTCTAGACATGATGATATAGAGAACACCGAACGGAGAATTCACCACAAAGGTATACAGGAAAGCCACACACACAGACCAAGTCCTAAACTACGAAAGCAACCACCCCAACACACACAAAAGAACTTGCATCAAGACTCTGTTCAAAAGGGCCACAACACACTGCAGTACACCAGAACTGTAAAAATAGGTAGAAGACACTTATACAATGTATTCGCCAAAAACGGATACCCGCGCAATTTCATCAACAGATGCCTAAGGGAAAGACAACGGAACGAGGACATGCCGCAACCCAAAGGACTAGCCACACTACCATATATCAAGACTATTTCCGAACTGACAGCCAGACTACTGCGACTACTTGGACTCATAACAGCACACAAACCAACAGCCACTCTAAGAACAACAACTCACCTGGACAAAGGACCTGATACCCAGCATGAGCAAAACCAATGTAGTGTACAAAATCCTATGCAAAGACTGCACAAAACACTACAAAGAACAAACAGGAAGACAGCTAATGATCCGCATCCATGAACACCAACTAGCCACGAAACGACATGACCAGGTTTCCTTAGTAGTCACACACTGAGATGACAAGCAGCATGGGTTCGACTGGGACAACACTACTATTATAGGACAAGCCAAACAGAGAACAGCCAGGGAATTCCTAGAGGCATGGCACTCATCCACAGATTCAATCAATAAGCACATCGACCTGGACCCAATATAGTGGCCACTGCGGCGCACAGCTGGAACTGACGACCGGAAGCGGCAGATACAAATCACTGTCAATGCCAGAGGAAACATCACAGTAGCGCTTCAAGGGAGGCTCCCAAGCACCGAGGATGTCACCTAGACAGGGGACGAAACGTCTGCAACACAAATTCCCAGCTCAGCGAACAGAACCACAACAACATTCTCGAGGAAACTAGGGAGAAGATGGCGGTAACTTTGGCCTTGATCTTTGCATCGACATTGTCTGCAGGTTTCGTACCAGAGGACTGAAGGTTTGCAAATATCGTCCCCTTGTTCAACAACGATAATCGAGATAACCCAGGTAATTATTATCAGTAAACCTTACATCTGCTGTAGGAAAAGTTTAAAAATAATTATAAGAGATAGGATTTTTAATCATCTTGCAAGCAACAATTTGATTGGATGAGGGTAGGGCAGTTGACGTGATGTATATGGACTTAAGTAAAGACTTTGATAAAGTTCCACATGGTAGGCGTTTTGAGAAAATGCAGAGTATATAGATTGAGCGTGAGTTAGCAGTTTGTATTAAAAACTGGCTTTCTGTAAGAGGGGAACGAATGGTGGTTGCTGGAAAATGTTCAGCCTGGAGTACGGTTACTAGTTGTGGGCCACAAATATTTGTTTTCGTACCACTGCTGTTTGTCATTTGTGTAAATAACTTGGACACATGTGGGTGGGTTCGTAAGTTATCAGATGACACTAAAGTCGATGGAGTGATGGATAGTGTGCCAGAATATTGCAGGTTGCAAGGGCACTTGGATAATCTAATCTATTCTAATCTAATCTAATCTAATCTAATCTAATCTAATCTAATCTAATCTAATCAAAACCTAAAGCTGATTCTTCCTATGCATTAGCAGATATTGCACCATTGCTCTTTTGGTATCTAGTTAGGGAAGGTGTCTGACAGCCTTGACAGCACCCGATCCAATGCTTCAGAACTTTCCAGTCAGTGTTCTTGTGATGTCCAGCTTTCAATTACCATGGTAGAGTCTGTGCACACTGCACACATTGACACCTTTGTTTGATTAAATACCTTCGCTTAAGAATAAAAATAGGACACCTGGTTCAGTGAATAATGATGTGATTACATCTAACTTTTGAAATGTTCCAATGCCTTGCATATGCGTTCTTTTCACTCGAATTGTTCGGTTTATTTCCGTCTGTTTTAGCTCATCTAGATTCTGACACCTTGAATCTATTGTCTGTAAATATTATATGAAAAATTGTGTTATTCTGGATGCAGGCATTAAGTAACTGACAACTTCTACATTGTTGTGCACTTCAAAATAAATTAAAAAAAACTATTTTTGTGATGGGACGACCATTGGGACAATACGTTCTGCCACTAATCCGCTGATCCTTAATTCCATTTTCTGCAGTTAACTTAATGGCAATTGTCATTTTGAAACATGGGAACTGTGGACTCTCTATATGTATCACTCAGTACCTAGTGGCAATGTCAACAGCGGATCTACTGCTCGTCATTTTTAATGTTTTATTGAACCGAATCAACAACATTCACTTCCCAATAACTTTCCTGTTCATTACTCCTGTGTGCTCGCTAAGAGTCGTCTTGTCTCTTGCGGCCCTCGATTGTTCTGTGTGGTTCACAATTGCTTTTACTTTTGATCGGTTTTTGGCCATCTGTTGCCACAAGCTGAAACCAAAATACTGCACCAAGAAAATAGCAAACGTGGTGATTGCAACTGTGAGCATTGTTAGTTGTTTCAGGTCCATTACGTGGTACTTTGTTTTTGTTCCTTTAATAATCATTGGCAATGTGCCATGTTTTGCAAGCAGACACCTGACTATTTCACTTCAATGTTTTGGACAGTGTATGAATGGATTGACAGTCTCCTAACGCCTCTTATTCCAATCCTGTGCATTTTGGTCGTTATCGCTCTGACTGTCAGAAACATTATAAAGGCCAATCGACTCTGGAAGGGCCTCCGTGGTCATGAGAAAAAGCAAAACGACTTTGACCCTGAAATGAAGAATCGAAGGAAATCCATACTTTTACTCTTCGTTTTGTCCTCCAATTTCATGCTGTTGTGTATAACATATGTTGTACATTCGTTAAACTGGTCAGTTCGAAACTTTAATTATACAAACAAAAATCTTAGTGATCCCGTGTATGTTGCCCAGGAGATTGGATTCATGCACCGGCTCTTGAGCTCATACACCAACACGTGCATTTACACACTAACTCAGAGCAAGTTCAGAGAGGAGATAAAGAATGGCGTGAAATATCTATTTACTATCATTTTCCAATTGCCGAAATGAAATACATCTGTATTCGTGATGTAAAACTCTGTTTTATTTTATGTTTTATTCTGTCTGCCCGCTGCACATTGATTACAATTGTGCATAGTCCGTATGAGTGTAATCAGAATAGAATTTTCCAATAAATTTTGTGATAATTCTTTGCAGATCTCCAAGTTGATGGCGCACCACACACCTCATACATTCTCCTCTAATGGTCAGTTCAGTTAGATTCTAGAAGAAAACAAAGACCTGTAGATGCTGGAACACAAATAGAAGTTGCTGGAAAAACTCAGGTCTGGCAGCAACTGTGGGAAGAAAGTTCCCTTCACCAGAACAGTCCTAGTGAACGACTCGAAACACGAACGCTACTTGCTTCCGACAGATTGCACCAAACCTGTTGAGGTGCTCTAACAATTACTATTATGTTGTTAAATTAGATTTTCCCAAGATTATTGATGGATAGAGGTTATAAAAACTCGCTTCTATTCGTGTGTTATTATACTCTTACTCTGTCATACGGAAATTCTTCCAATGGTGGAAAACGTAACGCTCCTTTTTGCAAATTTTTATCCTGAAAAGTGATTATCACATAGCATGTTGTAGAAACAGGCACACTCCACATAGCCCCACAAATTCTTTATAAATTTTACGATAGATTTGCGCTTTGAGACAGTTTGTTTGAAACTTCAAACTGTAGGTGACATAACTTCCTTCAGTTGAGCATTGTTGTGAATACATCTGTTCGCCTGTAATCATTCCATAAATGTTATATACTTGCTACTGATGCTGCGCTATACATGTTCATTGTTCACCATTTCCAGATTTATGTTAAAGTTCTCTAATCAACAATGTTGGACTCCTGGATTTCTTAAGATCTCCATCGCATAGATCGTGCATTCCACCCGCAGAGATTTCTTTTCTGTCCCTTCCTCCACCTGCTTTCTGCTGAAAATGATTCTGTCTATAGAAAGAACAATTATATGTTTTACTATTCTGAGTGCTCTCACAGCATAGTCCTAGTCTTGCTGATCTGCACTGTTTTGACACGGTTGTGGACCACTCTGGTAACTCACGCAAAAAGCCAGAAAAGCTCACCACATCTTGAATTCTGTTATAATATAAGTTGCAGGAAACTGAAGCAGTTGTGGTCGTTGGTGTTTTTCTTCTTCCGGCTGCAGAAATCCCGGAGTCGTTTCTTTCTTTTATACTGCGAATACATTTCATATGATAAGTCACCTTTTATTGAAAGTGTTTCTTTATGTTTTGGATCAATGTTGAT
Organism: Chiloscyllium plagiosum; assembly: GCF_004010195.1. Lineage (NCBI taxonomy): Eukaryota > Metazoa > Chordata > Chondrichthyes > Orectolobiformes > Hemiscylliidae > Chiloscyllium > Chiloscyllium plagiosum. The sequence goes on along the minus strand of NW_025214046.1, from coordinate 19,941 downwards.
GCCAGTTGCTCTGTCTCCAATTTTCAAAAAGCCATCATTTTGATATCCCAACATCAGGTGCTCGCATTGTTTCAATGTTGGCAAAACAATAATTCGAAACACGGTATGGTTTTTGCATCCTGCGGTATAATTTAAACTGATTGGTGAAATTCGAATTATTATCAAAACAGCAACCAATTCAGCCATCCATTTTACAGCCAAATGTTGCATGTAGTCAATTTTCCCGTTGACTCTGAGACTGCCATCTCGTCATACGATGCAGGTGTTGCTACGATCTCAGCTCAGAACATCATTCACACTCTCTCAAAATAACAGCACATGTCTTCAACATCGAAACAACAGTCCTCCAATGCATACCATCTTTCCAATTCTTCCCTGTTGCTGGCGTGTTAAAAAAATCTTATGACCTCGTTCTTGTGCAAGTTGAAAACAACTGCAGAGTTGTTGCCGAGCAAGGTATTAAAAACTGACTGATTATTGTTGTTTAGCCTTGTCTCTCTCCCCATAGACCTCTCCATCTTCCTCACACATGCACGTTTCGCCAGCAAAGTCGCATATTCAGTTTAATCAACACTTTGCAATATATTTGTTATCTCGTTCTTTATGCTCCATTTCAACCTTCCCTGAACTTCATTTGCTTTTGTAACCTTAATGGCGTGTTGCTCTGAATTGCCATTTATTTCAGGTGGATGACGACCCAGTTGAACATTGCACAATTTTGGGATGGTTTCCTTCATGATCAAAGATAGCATCTAAATCAATTTTAATCAATGTTCAAATTGAACGTCTACGCTCAAGTAGCAACTTTAAAACAGATGTTGAACACTTCTTAGCGTAAGTGTGACTGGTTTTGACAGAATAGCTGCGGAGATATGTGTATCTGAAATGTTTATAGCATTCTACTGGAAGTGAGTGTAGCATACAATTCAGAAGTTATCATTTCCAAACGATTTTTTCCTGTTTTCTTTCTGAGCGAAACAGGGACCCGCAGCAACGACTTTTTTGTAAACCACCAGTAATAAAGTTTGAGGAATGCTGCCAATACATCCATTTAACTGGATATGGTCTCAAATTATCCGAACAAGCCTTCATTTATAAGTTCGCAAAATTCTAGAATACACTCGGATTCTTCTTCCATTTTTGTTTTCTGATACAACGGTTTTAGTTTTATGTGTTTCCTTTGTAATTTAGGTATTTTCTCTGGAATAGTAATATAGACTTCGTTTTCCAACTGTTCTACTTTTCTTCTCAAACCTTTGATCAACCATCGTTTCTGATAACTAAACCTCAAATTATTTATCTTTATCTTTTCATTTCTCCTCCTGTTTCCACCTATAGCTTTGTGACCTTTATACAACACAATCAGGAAAAAGGCGAGTTTATAGCTGTGTAATGCATCAGTTGCCTGATTTTCGACGGATGTTTCAAGGCACCTTTCCCACTCGTGATCCAGTTATATCATTCCCAAGGACAAACCGGTTTCTGGAACCATTAATTCAACATTTTTCAAAGGTGTCTACAATCTCATTTACATGATAGAACACTGTTCTTCAAACCACGAATTCCGCATGTTACCGTCTTTTCCGGCAAGTCCTCCTCTGAATTACATGTGTCCTAATTTCTCACCATCAAACATTGACTTGCTCATGCATTTCTTAACATCTTATTTGCATTACCTGCTCATATTGGTACATATGAATAATCGTATGCCAGGCCAGTAACTTCAGAAATGAGATATGACACTTCCATCTGAATTAATGCTTGAACAGTCTGTATATTATTTTTTCAGCTTTCTAGCTATCACTGTACTTTCCTTTACGACTTTTGCAAACTCACTGGCTTATACTGTTTTCCACATCCGTCTTCCCAGTGCTTTATATAAACACCAACACTGCGACTAAATGTGTCCTAATATGTGCCAATGAATTCATCCAAAATATTTTACTTGTCTTGTGCCTCAGATGTTTCATTTCTTATCTGTGGTAAATTACTCTTACTACTTTCAAAGACATCTTTTTTTCCCTACCCTCCCAAGGATTTCTCTTTTGACCAATTTCTACAAAACGCAGATTGATATTGATGTCGGAAGCCAATCTGTGATTTTTGAACTAAGTCATAATCATCAGAGAATTCAATGCTAATTTTGCAAGTTCAACTCCCTGCTCTTCCACATGAATTTTGTTTGATTCACGCAATAAATTTTAAATCGTTTCATATTTGATCGACCTGAACGCTTCAGTTTCAAATTTTATAGATCAAAAGCTCTCTCTTTCTCCCTTTTCTGCAAAGGATATTCATTATTTCCCTATTGCTTTCAGTAGTAACCCAAACAGTTTCATTTCCTTTTCATATCCAAGATATTTACCTTAAAAAATGCAACGTCACATTTGCATAAATTAAAGTCCATCTAGTGTTCTTTGTCATTTTGGCCCTTCTGATAAACGCCACATGGTTCTCTGAGATAGATGTTTTCTTTGTCTAAAACAACGTCTATTTTTGGCGTCATCGAAAACCTACTAAGCATACTTTTATATTCAGATCCAAATCAGTTATGTAAATGTCAAATAATCAGTGGATGTAGTAGTGATACCTTTGGCACGTTATGGTCACAGGCCTCCAATCCGAAAAACAACTCTCCACCGCAGTCATCTGCACCAGACCTTCAAGCGAATTTGCAACCAACTATCAACTCCCCCTGTATTCCACGTAAGCAAAACTTACTAACCACTCTACGGTCCAGAAATTTGTCATTTGCTTTGCTGAATTTCAACTTGACAACATATTGCTGGGTGAACCACATTTTGGAAGTGAGAATAGCTCATTTGGCATGAAGGGCCAATGGGCTGAGAAGTGGCATTTGGAGTTAAATTCAGAAATATGAGGCTCTGTATTTTGGGAAAACAAACCTGAGCAGGACTTAAACATTTAATGGTAAGGTCCTGAGGAGTGCTGCTGAACAAAGAGACCTTGGAGTGCCAGTTCATAGCTCCTTGAAAGTGGAGTCTTAGGTAGACAGGATAGTGAAGAAGTCGTTTGGTATGCTTTCCTTTATTGGTCAGAGTATTGAGTACAGGAGTTAGGAGGTCATGTTTCATCTGTACAGGATATTGGTTAGGCTTCTGTTCGAATATTGCAATTCTGGTCTCCTTCCTATTGGAAAGATATTGTGAAACTTGAAAGGGTTCATAAAAGATTTACCAGGATGTTGCCAGGGTTGGAGGACTTGAGCTATAGGGAGAGGCTGAACAGGTTGGGGTTGTTTTCTCTGGAGCGTCGGAGGCTGAGGGGTGACCTTATAGAAGTTTAGAAAATTATGAGGCTAAATAGACGAAGTATTTTCCCTGCGTTGGTGGAGTCCAGAACTAGTGGACATAGGGTTCAGGTGAGGGGGTAAGATGTAAAAGAGTCCTAAGGGGCAACTTTTCACGCAGAGGATGGTACATGTATGGAATGAGCTGTCAGAGGAGGTGGTGTAGGCTGGTACAATTGCAACATTTAAAAGGCATCTGGATGTTATATGAATAGCAAGGGTTAGGAAGGATATGGCATGGGTGTTGGCAGGTGGGAGAAGATTGGGTTAGGATATCTGGTCGGCATGGACGTGTTGGACCGAAGGGTCTGTTGCCATGCTGTACATCTCTCAGTCTCTATGACATAACAAGGATGAATTTGACTGAGTGAACCAAATACAGGTGCTTGTGCAATGCAGGTCATAGAGAATCAGGTGAAAATAAAACTTCCAGAGAATGTCATACCTAGTGCGAGCAAAGTAGAGTTTGTTGTTAGGGACGAATCCACCCAGCCTTTCCAATGACTGGATTGGTGGTCATGAGAGTATGAGATATGTGTAATCTGCTTAATCAAATCAATTTCCTTCTTCATGAGCTAAACATTCAATATGTCCATGACATTTGCGCAATCCTCTGCTACTGTTAAATCCTCTCAGATATTGTGCACTTGCAGCTGAACGTTTTTTGGCGTTTCGGACTGAATCCCCAGAGCTGACCTGAAAGCAGTGCTAACTATGTGAATCACTCTATCAATTATGGCATACGTTTCTTGCTCCTTTTTTTGAAATATTCGGAATGCATGTCATCAAGGTTAATTGGTAAAAAAAAAAACCTCATCATTTAAAAGAAAACAAAGGAAGGTAACCAAACTTTATGTCAGAATTAAGATGTTAATATGAAAACAGAATTAAATCAGATTTGGAATTGCATCACATTGTCAGGAGCCACGTTCTCAGTTACATTTCAGAAAGATAATAGTGGAAAGTTGACTTTCTGACAATTCAAATTTTGGGGGCTGTGAATTGGACATCTGGAATGAATGGATGAAAGTGAATGTCCAATGCCTGTTTTCGCACAGAAATGTCAAGAAAATGCAATAGAAGGATAATTTCATGCAGCTAAGATCTCCAATAATTTCCAACAAAGCCAGCATGATACTACATACGCAGATGTATTTTCACAGAGTCATACAGAATGGAAACAGCCCCTTCAGACAAAATAGTCTGGCCGAAGGTAATCCCAAACTACACTATTCCCAGTGGCCGACCTCTACCCTCAGTCCATCCAAACACTTTAGCATTTCGTACTTATCTAAGTTTCTTGTAAAAGTTGCAGCTCTTCCACATCAACCACTTCCTCACCCAGTGAAATCCACGCGCGAAACTGCCTCAGGGCAAAATAAATAGTCTTGCATCTCTTTCTTCAATCCCTCTCTCGTCTCACATTACGTATATGCTCTCGGGGTTTGAAAGCCCCATATCGTGGAAAAGACAACGGCTATTAATACTATCTATATCCATCATGGTACTATAAACCACTTTAAGGTAACCTCTTAATTTGCTATGGTCCAGCCGCAAATATCCCAATCTATCCAAACCTTATTTTATAACAAACATCTTTAATACCCGGTAAAATGCTTGGTTTGAAAGAGGACAGTGCTAAATCCAAAATCTTATTTCTTCATTATTGCTGATTCAGGATCAGTGTATTTTTTTTCTAAATGAGGCAGGCTTGTATTTTTAGTTGTCGTCCGTAAAACCACTCAGTTAGGTTGAAGTTAGATGTGTATCTTGACATGGTGTTGACATTTATGTTATTTAAGTATCTGTCCTTTGTCATGTTGCACTCACTATTACTATGTATGCCTGAAATGATTCTTTTGATACATATCCACAGGTCAGTCTCAAATGTTTGTCACCTGGTAATGACAAATGCATAGAATCATTGAAGTCACATAATCCCTGCGGTGTGGAAACAAGCCGTTTGGCCAAGCAAATCAATGCCGGACCTCCGTGGTGTAACCCATTCAGACCCAGTTCCCTATCTTATTATTCCATATTTACCAGTGACTAATGCCCTTCATATACACATGCCTGAACAATATATGAGCAATATATTTTGGCCGATTCACCATAACTGCATATCTTTTGATAGTGGGAGGAAACCGGAACACTTGGAAGAAACGCATGCAGATTGGCAACGAAGGTGCAAAGTGAACACCGAGAAGTAAATTTTCTGTGATCCCTGTTTCAGGTTGGTTTATTTGGACAAATTGATTCACAAGGATATCTGCAAATTTCTTGAATTTCTAATTTGGCAACTTTTGAGTGTTTAAGCGATAAATTGATATTACATCGAAATATGGCTAGTAATGCAGTCTAAATTCGCGTAATGATATGGAATTATTCTTACTTTTCTACTGGACTCAATAGGATGGGGTGAGGGCACATTATGGTTTATGGTGTCATTAAAGATAACATTTTGAGTGGTATTATTTCTTCAGCGATGAAGAGAAGGAAATTCGACGAAGTTTAACATTTTCCATCAAATATCTACGAGATTCGAGAAGATTTCAGGCAGTGAAGCCACATATTTGGTGCATATTTAGTCTCGATTGAAAATGTCAATTTTTTTTTGCAACAAATGCTTCATTAATACCATATCTGAAACATCTACAGTTATGAAGGCGTGGTCATCAATCGTGGGGATTTTAAAGTCACTGTCTCCATATCCATGACGAGGAAATTCGGGCATTCTGTTGTGACATTAGGAGTTAGTCAGGTACTGAGAGAGGTAACTGTTGAGCCAGAGGCTGGTTGGGATCATTTGCGTAGATGTGTAAGAAATATGACAGGGTTCTATCTGTTAGGCGTTCCATTGCCATTCTGAACAGTGGCTTCTAAAGCACAGTCTTCATTCTTCAACAGTAGACCACAGTTATCGACATTCTCAGAGCTGTTCAGCAAACAGCAATTGGTCCATTCATAGTTCAAACATTATCGGAAATTCCTTCAAAGTTTCTGCCCGACGGGTATTCCCCAGGTTGTGAAATTTTACCTTTTAAAACGTCCTGATGAAAAAAGAGCAGAAGAAATGTATATTTTTCTGTCAAGAATTCTATGACAACAATCACGTATCGCATCTTCTGCAAATTTGCCTCAAATAGATTGAATTCCGCAGTTATCTTTGAATTAAAACCTGGTTTCCATGACCGTTTCTGCAAAATGGATGGCATTACTCATTAGGGGATGAGGCTTATTGCTTCACTGGTTGGTCTTCAGTAAAATGACTGCAGGTGTTAAATTGGCATGCTCGTCTGTTATCTGGGTTCACCCAGTTACACGTTATCAGCTTTTTCAAACAGATAATTGTTTATCCAATCATCTTTCAGATTCAGTGAAACCAGGTTTAGTTTTACAAATTTTTATTTGGACATGGTGTTTCCAATAAAATAATGTAAACATAAATGGATTTACACGAGCATTGAATCTGCGTTGATGCACATGCCTTCTCAAAATCTCTGATCTTTCCTTAACACCAGCTGCTTCCGAGGCAGTTACACAGGCAGGCAAATGAACGACAAGAAAAGGAACCATACGGTCAGTTTGTGATAGAGTTGAAAGAAGGACAGATTAAATGACAAAATGCATGTAACTCAATGCACACAAGTAGTTGCTTTCAATGACAATTGCTCAAATATCCCAATCTATCCAAACCTTATTTTATAACAAACATCTTTAATACACGGTAAAATGCTTGGTTTGAAAGAGGACAGTGCTAAATTCAAAATCTTATTTCTTCATTATTGCTGATTCAGGATCAGTGTATGTTTTTTTCTAAATGAGGCAGGCTTGTATTTTTAGTTGTCGTCCGTAAAACCACTCAGTTAGTTTGAATTTAGATGTGTATCTTGACATGGTATTGACATTTATGTTATTTAAGTATCTGTCCTTTGTCATGTTGCACTCACTATTACAATGTATGCCTGAAATGATTCTTTTGATACATATTCACAGGTCAGTCTCAAATGTTTGTCACCTGGTAATGACAAATGCATAGAATCATTGAAGTCACATAATCCCTGCGGTGTGGAAACAAGCCATTTGGCCAAGCAAATCAATGCCGGACCTCCGTGGTGTTTTCCATTCAGACCCAGTTCCCTATCTTATTATTGCATATTTACCAGTGACTAATGCCCTTCATATACACATGCCTGAACAATATATGAGCAATATAATTTGGCCGATTCACCATAACTGCACATCTTTCGATAGTGGAAGGAAACCGGAACACTTGGAAGAAACGCATGCAGATTGGCAGCGAAGGTGCAAAGTGAACACCGAGAACTAATTTTCTGTGATCCCTGTTTCAGGTTGGTTTATTTGGACAAATTGTTTCACAAGGATATCTGCAAATTTCATGAATTTCTAATTTGGCAACTTTTGAGTGTTTAAGCGATAAATTGATATTACATCGAAATATGGCGAGTAATGCAGTCTAAGTTCGCGTAATGATATGGAATTATTCTTACTTTTCTACTGGACTCAATAGGAGGGGATGAGGGCGCATTATGGTTTATGGTGTCATTAAAGAGAACATTTTGAGTGATAGTATTTCTTCAGCGATGAAGAGAAGCGAATTCGACGAAGTTTAACATTTTCCAATCAAATATCTACGAGATTCGAGAAGATTTCAGGCAGTGAAGCCACATATTTGGTACATATTTCGTCTCGATTGAAAATGTCAATGTTTTATTTGCAACAAATGCTTCATTAATACCATACCTGAAACATCTACAGTTATGAAGGCGTGGTAATCAATGGTGGGGATTTTAAAGTCACTGTCTCCATATCCATGACTAGGAAATTCGGGCATTCTGTTGGGACATTAGGAGGTAGTCAGGTACTGAGAGAGGTAACTGTTGAGCCAGAGACTGGTTGGGATCATTTGCGTAGATGTGTAAGAAATATGACAGAGTTCTATCTGTTAGGCGTTCCATTGCCATTCTGAACAGTGGCTTCTAAAGCACAGTCTTCATTCTCCAACAGTAGACCACAGTTCTAGACATTCTCAGAGCTGTTCAGCAAACAGCAATTGGTCCATTCACAGTTCAAACATTATCGGAAATTCCTTCAAAGTTTCTGCCCGACGGGTATTCCCCAGGTTGTGAAATTTTACCTTTTAAAACGTCCTGATGAAAAAAGAGCAGAAGAAATGTATATTTTTCTGTCAAGAATTCTATGACAACAATCACGTATCGCATCTTCTGCAAATTTGCCTCAAAGAGATTGAATTCCGCAGTTATCTTTGAATTAAAACCTGGTTTCCATGACCGTTTCTGCAAAATGGATGGCATTACTCATTAGGGGATGAGGCTTATTCCTTCACTGGTTGGTCTTCAGTAAAATGACTGCAGGTGTTGAATTTGGCATGCTAGTCTGTTAGCTGGGTTCACCCAGTTACATGTTATCAGCTTATTCAAACAGATAATTGTTTATCCAATCATCTTTCAGATTCAGTGAAACCAGGTTTAGTTTTACAAATTTTTATTTGGACATGGTGTTTTCCAATAAAATAATGTAAACATAAATGGATTTACACGAGCATTGAATCTGCGCTGATGCACATGCCTTCTCAAAATCTCTGATCTTTCCTTAACACCAGCTGCTTCCGAGGCAGTTACATAGGCAGGTAAATGAAACGACAAGAAAGGAACCATACGGTCAATTTGTGATAGAGTTGAAAGAAGGACAGATTAAATGACAAAATGCATGTAACTCAATGCACACAAGTAGTTGCTTTCAGTGACAATTGCTTTTCAGTCACAGTCCATAGTTGGTCTCGGATACGAAAAGGCAGTTATCATCTGCTTGTGTTTACATCATTACAGTAATAGGACCCTCAGTTTCTTCCTGGTACAGCAAAACATCCACAATAGTATTTTGATACTACCTATTTGCCTTGCCTGATTTCCTCTCAAAACTCTGAAATACATTCAGTACAGATTAATAATAATAGAGTTCTACAGTTTACTCTTGTAACGTGCCGGGTATGCATCAGGAAAGATATTTAATTGAGTTCCAGGAATCTGATACATTTCCTTCAGCACGCCCAAAATCAGATTTTATTTTCGTGTCAAACTTTCAATTATCGGTGTGTCTGTATTCAGTACATGCGTTAGCACTTTTGTTTCACTCAATACTATCACTGAAGAATAAAAATAGTAACCATGGTCATATGAATGACTCAGTAACAGCATCTGACTTTGGAAAATGTTCGTATTTTGCTGTCAGAAAAGTTGTCTTTGTCCAGAAACCTGTTCCTTTTCTGAAGGATTTGTGTACTTGATTTTTTGAGTGATTCAAAACAGACTGGGGTCCAAAACAGCGAAGCTTGGTACAGAGATAAATGGCCTTTTTATTTATACATCAACCGATGAGAAAAAAACATCCCTGTCCCTTTTCTTTACATTTCTCTAAAAAAAATGCCATGACATCGAGGCCTAAGATGATGCAAGTTCACCAACCTTATTCTGGATGCTCCTGACGTTGAAGTGGAACATGACAAAGCACTTTCCCTTATGCTGGAACGGTCCTGCAAAATGTAAATCTTCCTCGTGATCTCACTCATCTCAACCTCCAGTACACTGGAGCCACAATTCAGATTCCCATCCCTCAAGTAGTTAAAACACTCCCGAAGAGCATTAGGTGATCTCCCACCCTCTGGATATTGCTTCTCCTATCGTTTAGGTGTAGACCTTCACGTTTGAAGATTTACCACCTAACCTAGAATGCGACCTAATTATCTGGTGATATGAAACCCTCCCTCCTGTATAAAACCTGTAGCCCCGTGTTCAACTTCTCTCTCTCCCATTTCGTCACCTCGCCAGCACGTGGAACGGGTAAGAAACCAAAGATAGTAACTCTGTCGGTTCTCACCAGAGGATTCCACGCTAACCCCCTGAATTTCTCCCTTTTCCTACCTATATAGTTTTTGCTTATGTGGATCATGACTTGGGCTCCTCCCCTCCCTCTCAGGATTCAGAAAATGCAATCCAAGAGACCACGGAACCTGGCATCTGGTAGTCAACACACCAGAAGCGAGTCTCTCCCGTTCCCACAGAATCGCCTATCTGTCCTTCTAACTGTGAGTCCCCAATTACTAATGTTTTACTCCTCCTCCACTTTCAAAGACAAGTGAACCGTTTATCTAAAGCCTGTTGTATTTTATTCACAGCATCATCAAACGACTATCAGATAAAGTCACGCTCAATGAATCCTGGTTTGCACACAATTTCCCAGACAATGCCATAACCTTCTCCTTGTAGGGCTTCTCTCACCATCTGGGCAGGACCTGCAGATATGAAAGCTCAGTAATGTGCAATCAATAGGCAGTTGTCTACTAAGTGGTCGACATTGATCCTGAGCCCCTCGAAATCTCAAGTTTTTATGTTAAAATATTCAGAAAACCTTCTGCTACTTACTACTCCCACATCAATCGGATCACTCCTTCTGTATTTGAACACATCGTGGCGGGTGCAAAGGGCAAAGAATGAAGTCTCGGTGGGTTGCATTCTTTTCCATCAACTGAAGATGAGCAACTCCACTGCTCCAGCATTCGGTGAGAGAATTAACAAAAACGAGAGCTTTATTGAATGGGATACATTCAAATAGATCAGGAAATTCACAACGAGATGAATTTGTGGCATAGCGGGCCACGAACAGCAGAAAAATTATTGTGTGTAGGGACTGCACATAATCTGCAATCGCATGGAATTCCATTCTCTAACATAAACATCAAATCAGATGATGATCACATGTTCAATGAAGGGCTCAAAAGGCTATGCCATGAGCAGTAACAGCCAAAACAGGATATGAAGTGCCAGCCTGGTGAAGCTGCAACACAGAACTAATTGTACACGCGAAAAAAAAGCAGGAAAAGCAAGTTATACACAGGATTAGATGATGCCACAACCAATGGATCGACCTGAGCTCTGCGGTTTCCACACCTCTCATCGTGTGTGAAAGGCGAATTACTCACGATGTCGTGAAGGGCGCAAAAGGCTATGCCATGAGCAGTAACAGCCATAACAGGATATGAAGTGCCAGCCTGGTGAAGCTGCAACACAGAACTAATTGTACACGCGAAAAAAAGCATGAAAAGCAAATTATAGACAGAATTAGATGTTGCCACAACCAATGGATCGACCTAAGCTCTGCAGTTTCCACACCTCTCATCGTGTGTCAAAGGCGAATTACTCACGATGTCGAGGGGGTGGTGGTTGGGGAGGGGATGTTTATCGTCACTGACAGGGGAAAACAATCCATCAGTGAAACAGCAAAGATTGACTTATTTGAAAAAAAACTCTGCAGCCTGAAGTACTGTGTGGATAATTCATCACAGCCTCCTCCCGAAGTACTCAGTATGTTCAGTTAATTCGATTCGTTCCAATTGATACCAGGCAATCACTGGAGTGAACGAGCCAATGTGACAGGCTCTTCACCCTGTCAATGTACAAGCAATGACAAATGCAGCCGTGCGTTCCAGAACTTGCTAAGCTCATAAAAACTATGACAATACAGCCAGAACACCAAAATCTACACATCAACTGGCTATATCATATACACGTAAAACAAAATTAATCTAGTCTGACCAATTTCATTCCCATACGTCTTCTTCTGAGAAGCGAAGAAATGAAAGATCAACAATTGGATAAAGGAGAACGTAATTCATAATAACTTTATCATTTTGTTGACTTCATTTCCACCACCTGCTGACCTCATTAGCTTCATGATCCAAAAGTAAAGCAGACGAGCTGAAGCAAGAGATGAGTCCATGTAACCGCCCTTGCTATCATCATCAGAATTGAATGAATGCGACTCCACAGACTCTCAGTGAACTACAATACAAGAAATATCTGCACAGTTTAGTGTCATATCTAAAGGAAGATGTCCAGTTTTGTTCATGTAATTTCAGCCCCAAGATATTTCTTCAGAGTTCGACAGAGGAATGTCCTAGCACAACCACATTCAGCAGCTTCATCAATGACTTTCTTCTAATCGTAAGGTCAGTCGTGGGGACGCTCCCATATGATTTCACAATGTTCAGCACCATCTACAACTCCTCATGTACTGAGGCAGCCCATGCCAAATGAACCAAGATTTGGAGAACATCCAGGCCTGGCCTGACAAGTGGCAAGCAATGTTTGCGCCAGAAATACCAGACAATGACCAAATTTAAAAATGTATATTCACAACATCGTTCCCTGGCATTCAATGGCTTTAACATCACAATCCCAATTTAACTGCATCTTGCGACTAGCATAAACCAGAAACTGAACTGGACTCATACAATTACAGTAATTACACGAACAGGTGAGAGAGAAGCAATGTCCGAAAAAATATTCATCTCATCATTCTCGAAAGACTGTCCACTCTCTACGAAACATGCTAATTTACTGAAAGACTCTCCAGGTTATAGTGCACATACAATCCTCATCCATGGTCAGAAATTTCAGCAGTTTTCACAACTGCTCACATGATGCAACAATCCATGTCAAAATTCAGCAAGATCTGGAAAACGTTGAGGTTTTGACAGAACAGCAGAAAGCAACATTCAGGGCACACAATTGCAACACAATTGCCTTTCCGAACAATAAAGAATCATCTTTCCCACACTGGCATTCATCAATCAGTGCACTGTATATAAATTGGAAGGTTATGTTGAAGTTGTGCAGGACGTTGGTCGGGCCGCATTTGAAGTATTATGTACAATTTTGGACACTGGCACAGGAAGGATGTCAGTAAACTGAAAGGAATGTGGAAGAAATTTTCAAGGGTGTCGCAGGATTCATCAATCTGAGTAATCGAGAAAGATTGGATAAGTTAGGCCTTTTTTAACAGATCAGGTGCGTCGGATACAAAGAGGGGTACATTATTGAAATGGATAGGTTCATAGGTGGCATGAATACAGTGAACGCACTCAGTGTTTTCACCAGGTTTCCTTGAGAAAATCAGTTTAAGTTTGGATAGGAAAAAATAAAAGGAACGCTGAAGTGCAACTTTGTTAAACAGAGGCTGGAATGCAAATGGATTGACCTGCCAGCGGATGGAATTGAGGTGGGTCTACAAATAATATTTTAAAAGACTTTGGACAAATACATGGATTTAAACGGATGCGACAACGTGCAGGGGAATGATTTCAGTGTTTATGGACATTATTGTGGGGATGAGCTAATTTGAACCAAAGTGTCTGTCTCCGTGCTGTCGGTCTCTATGGCTTTAAAACTGCCTGAGAGTCATTAACATTCACCCTTACGAGGACCTGGAGAACACGTAATTCCAAATGTGTTCACAGTAGGATAACTGAAATATTGAATGTACTGTAACAAAGTGATCTCACGTGCACGGTTCCCTGGAAGTGAAGTCCCAGGTGGACTTAAATAATACTGAATTAGGTAACCTAAGTAATGCCTGTATCTGCATGGCAACTTATGGATGTTCATGTAAGAGAACACACAAATATGTCTGCAAATGAGTACAATACTACACCGTTAATTGCCATTCTTCTTTTCTATCCTTCCCGTGAAAATGGTCAATTTCAGACTTCTCCCATTATGCTGCATGAACAGCATATTTGTCCATACATTGAATATATCGACATGCGTCTGTTGCATCGCGTCCTCTTCACAATGCAATTGTTTACCAATGTTTCGGTTGGCAGCAAACATTATGGCCCTATTATCTATTCTAAATCTAAATTATTTAAATAAGTTATAAACCAGTCATATATTACCATGGTTCACAGTTGCTTACTACACGTTACGTCTTGGCAAACTGAACTAAATCCGTTTATGCTTGTTGTGTTTTGTCGAGTTAACAACACATACATTCGTTCGTGCCAGGCAGCCAGCTGATACATCTAATGTCATATTTCAAATACAACCTACAACATAATAACGTTAAACTGGTTAATGAAAAATGCGGGATCAGAATGATGCACTTGGCACCTGGAATTTAAATTGACATTTGAACAGAAAATAGCTTAAATATGTGATGCAGTGTTTCTCGTTTCCCACTCACTGCAAAAGACTTTCCTATGGTGTTCTTAAGAATTTTCTTTAAATTAGACATTTATGTATTCAAATAAGATGCCTCCAATGTCTGAAGTGGTGTTTTTTCATGACAGACTATTATCGAATGAAGTAGTTGTGCCTGTGTTCTGTTTTAACGAGAAGCCCTGAAAATTTGCATATATGCCCATTAGTTTTACATGCTTCGGCAGTGAAAGAAATCCGCAAAATCAAGGATATCAAGTTCTGCTTAGAATGTCAGGTATTAAATCCATCAACTTTGATATCTTCATCACAGTTTATTATGAGTCGTAAATTGCATGATATCATTACAAGTCAACCTAACCAGTTTTAGAATTGCCCTGGCAATCATATGCTCTAAAAACGTCTCCTTACATTCCTTCTTTAACACAGTCGAAACTTGTATCGAAAAAAACTGTGCAATGTGCTTGAAACTGCTGTGAGAGATGTTCCATTCTTCGTTGCATAATTTCAAGGTCAGCATTTTGATATCTTATTCTATGAATCTGTGTTTATTTCCAAGTTTCTGAATTCCTTAAACTCACTGTTCGATCATTTGTTTGTTCCATTCACAAAATGTTTCCTTATTTTGATGAGGCTTACACCATTTTTTTTCGCTTTAGCCGCATATTCTCATCATGTATTACACATTTTGAAAATGATTGGCTAATCTATATTGTTTCTGTTTCCTTTCATCGTTGTATCTACCAATTATCGTTTGTTCAATTGAGCAATTTCAGACCATTTTAACGGACCATTTTAACACGTTGAACACAAATTTACTTGTAGTTGATCTTTGAAGTTCCATATCCCACTTCCAGAGATTGACATGAAATGTAAGAACTCACTGGATATCTGCGTTTGTAAATAGGTTTTTCAGAACATAGATTCAAATTTACCAAATTCTGTTAAACTCTTTCTCCATCGATTGCTTCTATTAACGACCCGATTCAGAACATGTTTTCTAATGATATTTTATAAAAATGGATTTTAATATTGTCCTTTCACTAATGAAGTGGCGCTTTCTCATACACGTTTGGCACCAACACTTATTTTCAAGGAAGTATTTAAAACTATTTCTGCCATGAAGTTTCATTCTACTCATTCTTGGAATAATTTCACTTTGTTGGACAGGTGGTTTGATCCGATTGAGCATGTCTTCATTTACGTGGAAATCCCATGCAAAATGTTTGCAAAACTGGATTGGATGGACATCTGCAGAATTAATCTCTTTGTGAGTTAATATGGAAGTCGTAGAACATAGAACATGGAACATTAAAGTACAGTACACTCCCTTCTGCCCTCGATGATTGGTCGATCTGTGACCAAATCCGAAACCTACATAACCTGCACTATTCCATTTTCATCCATTTGTCTATCCAATGATAATTTAAGTGCCCTTAAATTTGGCTAATACTATTGCAGACATTCTGTTCCATGTCCCTACTACTCACTATGTAAAGAAACTTCCTCTGACATCATTCCTGGATCTATCTCCCCTTAACTTAAAGCTGTTGCTCCTCGTGATAGCCATCACCATCTGAGGAAAAAGGGACCAGAGTGTCCACCCTATCCAACACTCTGATACTCCTTAATGTCGTAATTCAGTGACCTCACAACATTGTTCTCTCTATTGAAAACAGCATCAACGCCCTCAGGCTTTACTCGTAAGGCAACGTTCTCGCAAATCACCTCTAAAACCTTTCCAAAGCTTGCAGATCCTTCCTACAATATCTTGCCTAGAACTGTACACTGTACTCTAGGTGGGGCCGCATAAGACTTTGTACAGCTGCAGGATGACCTCATGCTTACGCAACTCAATCCCTCTACTAATAAAAACAAACACAATGCATGCCTTCTTAACAAACCAATCAACCTGCGTGGCAACTTTCATGGACCTATGAACATAGACACCGAGACATCTCTGCTCACCTAAACTACAAATAATCTTATCATTCGCCTAATGCAATGCAAATCTGTTCCTCCTTCCAAAGTAAATCACCTCACAATTGTCCGCATTAAACTTCCTGTGACACCTCTCAGCCGAGCTCTGCAGGTTATCAATGTTCAATTGTAACCTACAATAATCTTCGGCACTATTCGCAACTCTACGGACCTTAGTGTCATCCGCATTTTATAAGCGATCCACCTACGCCCTCATAGAGATCATTTCTAAAATGACAAACAGCAGTGGACATAAACAAAACCTTGCAGTACGCCACTAATAACTGAACTCCATGATGAACATTGCCAATCTACCACCAATATCTGTGTTCTTTCAGCTATCCAATTTCTATTCCATAACTTCTTTGTCAAAAACAATCCCATGCCTCCGTATTCTGTGCAATATATTCTTAACGTCTTACTGATATCCATAAACACCACATCAAACGCTTTTCCATCGTCCACCTGTTTGTCACCAACTCCCATTCCTAGACGTGATGGTACAGAGAACACCGAACGGAGAATTCACCACAAAGGTATACAGTGAAGCCACACACACAGACCAAGTCCTGAACTATGAAAGCAACCACCCCAACACACACAAACGAAGTTGCATCAAGACACTATTCAAAAGGGCCACAACACACTGCAACACACCAGAACGGCAAAAAGAAGAAGAGGAACACCTGTACAAGGTATTAGCCAAGAACGGATACCAGCGCAATTTCATCAACAGATGCCGAAGAGAAAGACAACTGAACGAGTAAATGCCGCAACCCAAAGGACTAGCCACATCAGGAGCATTTCAGAACTGACAGCCAGACTACTGCGACCACTAGGACTTATAACAGCACACAAACCAACAGCCACCCTCAGACAACAACTCACCAGAACGAAGGACCCCATACCCAGCATGAGCAAAACTAATGTAGTGTACAAAATCCCTTGCAGGAATGCACAAAACAACTACATAGGACAAACAGGAAGACAGCTAACGATCCACATCCATGAACATCAACTAGCCACGAAACGACACGA